>NC_043709.1:136119569-136130776 GCF_006229205.1 Suricata suricatta | reverse complement strand
GGGGCCTTCCTGTGGGACGCGGGGGGTCTTTCCGGGGACACTGGGGGCCTCCCCGGGACGCGGGGCCTTCCTGTGGGACGCGGGGGGTCTTTCCGGGGACACTGGGGGCCTCCCCGGGACGCGGGGGCCTTTCTGTGGGAGGCGGGGCCTTGCCCGGGCCGTGGCTGCTGCCGAAACCTGGCGTGGTGGGCGCCATACGGGTGTGACGGTTCGGGCCTGGCAGGCGGCGAGGGGCGCACCGTGGGGCCTTCTGGGCGCGGGACGTGTGTGCGGGGGTCTTCCCGGCTTCCTGCTGGGTGAGGTGCCTCACGTCCTCTGGAGGCTGTGGAGTCCGTCATGGGGGCGATGGGTCCTGGAGGCCGTCTGCCCTGCGTGAGCTAGAGGTGGAGGTCCAGAGAGAGTGGGCACGTGTGCCGGGCACACTGGGTACGGGTGTCCCGGCGTGACCGGAACAGAGACCACAAACAGGGTGGCTCCGGACAACAGAAGTCTGTTCCCACCCGGCCCTGGAGACCGTGGTCTGAGGTCAGGGTGTGGAGGCCGCGCTCCCTCCCGAGGCTCCAGGTTTTGCAAGGGGAGTTTGGCGGTGTATTCATGAACTGAACTCTGCCCCGTGGCTTTCCTGGCTTTCCGTGAAAGCGGACGGGAGGGGAGTCGGCACGGAGCGTGGTTGCAGGGACTCGAGTCGTCTCCGCACAGACCCGCGGGGTCTTTGAGAAGTTAAAAGTGTCGGCTTTGGAAAAGGCGGGAGAAACCGGCCCGGGGTGCTCCTGCCCCGTCTCCGCATCCTCCTGGATGAAGGCTCCCCTCTCTGCGCCCCCCCCCCCCCCCCCCCCCCCCCCCCCCCCCCCCCCCCCCCCCCCCCCCCCCCCCCCCCCCCCCCCCCCCCCCCCCCCCCCCCCCCCCCCGCCGTCTCCTGCAACGCGGTTATTTTCGGCGATTGATTTTTAATTAAGGGGCACACATGATTGCAGCTGTAGGTAGGTTTTCGTAGTTGCATTTGTGTATGTAAATGACGCTGTGGTTGATTACGCGGGCTCTACAAGCTAGACAGAAACACAGAATTCATGTCGCCAGGTATGTCCTTACTATCTAACTTAACACTAGGGAACTCTTATGTTCTAATCACTTGGGATTTAATAGATACAGTCAACTTTGGTTACCGCAAACCCAGCTAATCAGATCCCAAAATAATTCGCTTTTCTTCCCCACCTGCACCCGGTTTACAGTAGAAGCAGCTAGAGGGCCTGTAAGCAGTCATGTCCCTGATGGTTTTTGTAGATTGAAATTCCAGGGTTTGCCCTTGGGCCACGAGGACTTCATCCCGCCGGGTGGGACGGGCTAGTGCACGCGGACTGACAGCACACTGTTGAACTGAGTGTTCAGCGCATGGGTCAGCTGTGTCGTCTAAATAACGTAAGGCCCGATGGCGGTGTATAGATGCGTCACCGCGATTCAGAGTGACCATGCACTCACTTTGCCCGGGCTGCCTCCAGGGCTCCGCGGGACCTGCCTTGGTGCCTATGCACCCATCTCCTGTCTCTGTCCACGTGAGCCTCACCAGGGCCCCTGGGGGAGCTCCTGTAACTGCCTCCACGGAGACTGTGATTTCCCTCCGGACGCAGAAGCACCTAGAACCTGTCTCCTTTGGTGGTGCATCCTGAAAAAGTTTTTCTTTCTCCTGTGCACGTCATGTATATACAATGTGGTCTAGCGCCTGTGCACAAGGGGTCAATATTTTTATTGATTATACAGGTAATTGTAATGGTGGCTGATGTTATTTTGAGGTCCCTGGTTGTCACTTTATAAAAGTGGTGAGTGTGCTATTGCAGTTATTCTACAAGCCGCCTCATGGTTAAGGAGCTCTCTATATTTTTGTTAATGATGCTGTGAGTTGACGACAGCATACACTGGTTATGATTCACGTTCTCCATGTGACTCACTGGAGGGGGCATGTGAGGTACCATGTGAATCAAGTGCAGTGTAGACTGCTCACTGGGGAGGGTGGGACACCTCTGGGGGAGAGAGGTCACCTGTGGTCAGTGGCTGGGGGCGGGCCCCTTGGGGACGGCTTTCTGAGGAGGCAGATGGGCCGGGCCTGCAGGGTCATGTAAGCCAAGTTTCCAGGGTGACAGGAGCAGGACAGTGTGGGGGAGTCATGGCTGGAGAAATCCAGAGGTGGGGCAGTGCGCTTGCAGGGAGAGGGCGAGCTGCTCAGACAGTCTGCGTGAAGATGTAATGAGGTCACAGAGGGTGCAGGTCTGCGCACGCTCGTGATGAGAGATCACACCCAGATTCCAGACCAGGCGCTCCTGCGATAACTCCGCGAATGTTCCTGACTGCTTCCTGGGGCTCAGTGTGACAGATGCTGTGCGGACGCAGAGTGGGAACACAGAGGGCCCCGCACAGCTCTCGTCCCGTCTTAGGGCTGCAGACACGGGTGCTCAGGGACACCTGGGGGCCCGGCCATGTGCTCAGCTGGGTGTGTCCGCCTTCTGGGTTGTGCTCTTGGGTCTCAGCCTGTGGTGTCGGCCACTCTCCTGGGGCCGGTGCCTCAAACTCCAGAGACAACCTGAATCCGACTGCACACCGGACACCCTCCGAGATGACCATGGGCACATAGTGGCTTGCTCAGGCGGTGCTGATAGAGTGCAGGGAGCCCGTAGCCACAGCTGAAGCTCAGCTAAGCCTCCATCCCTGAAGGGGCCTGGCAGGGGCGCTGAGTGGGGTGGGGGGTTCCCTGAAATCACTCACTCAGGGTGGGGTGGCAGCCCCTCTGCTCCAAGAGGCAGACGCTGGCAGCATTTGGGGACGGCTGGGCCCCATTGGTGCATTCTGTGTGACAAGGGGGGAAGCCAGGGGGCCTTACAGGGGTGCAGGTGTGGAGAGGCCAGGGGGCTCCAGAGCAGTTGAGCCTGTTGCCCCGCCTACCCCATCACGGAACCTGTGGCCCTTGGGCTCACGCCGTAGCCTGTCACTGCTCTCGCTGCATCCAGCTACAGTTATAAGTCCCACTCCCAAGATATCCTACACACACATGAGCTGGAGGCAGGTGCCCAAGCCTGTGACCATCCAGGGAGAGGGGACGGAAGGGCGGGACTGGGTCCTGCAGAGACCCCTCCATGGTCTGTCTATCCCAGTCCTTGGCTGGGAGCACACCCTCCAGACAACTTAGAGGTGGGGCGGGGGCCTTCCGGACACCCCTTCCCCAGCAGTGGGCAGGTGGGGGTCTGGTGTGCTCTGGGGTGGGCTAGGAGAGGCTGGCCCCGGGCATCTGGGAATGGCCGGCTTCCCTTCACAGAATGGCTGTAAAGACCCGCTCCCAGCACCTGGGAAAATAAACCGACATTCACCACGTAACTTCTTTGTTAAATATGAAAAAGAGACATCCAGCTGTACTCATTTAGCAATTGGTGATTTAGCAATTTAGAAAAAGCCTGCAAAGGGGTCCCTGGCTGCAGGAGGGGGTTAATGTGTCCTTCACGAGGCCTCCCTGTGCACAACTGCTGGGCAAGGAGATGCCACCAAAGACCTCTCCTCCGGGGAGGCTCATAAAGGCCCGCCCCCCCCCCCCCCCCCCGTGCCCCTCCAACAACGGGAGCACGTGTGGGCAGTGGGGCCGGGGGGCAATGTCCCTGAGCCACTGCTCGGAGCCCGAGGAGTCTGGGTCTGAGATGTGCAGCGTTGGTGGTGTTTACGCACGGATTGGCCCAGGCTGCAGATTTGGACCAGAAATGATCAGAGGAGAGAGGATTTGGCTTCTGGTTAAACGATAATGATAATCAGGTGCTTGTGATCCCAAAGGTTAAGTGGGGAACCTGGCCCCACACTTAACGAGCTGTGTGTCACAGAATGAAATGCCGTGCTAGGTTCTACCTGGGGTTGCGCACGGGGACTGTCGGCTCCAATTACCGTGGCAAATTACCAGCATTATTCAAATAGGAAAAACAAACTTTAAATAGGAACACTGAAAGACTCAAACTTTACTCATTTCCAATACTAATATTTCGAATGCCGTAAATGAATAAAGTATGTTCAAATTTGCAATCGTAGGTCCTCAGGGTAAAATTGACATTTAGCCAAAGTGGTAAGGATATTAAAATCGATAGATTATGAGAGAGAAAGCCTTCAGTAAATATTTTCCTGTTGAACTCCTGTCTGGGTTTATAATGCTGAAATATCAGAAAGGTTAGATTTGCATATGGGCGGGGCCAGATAGGCCCTGGGAGCCCGGGCGGCCCCATCCCCTCACCACTTTGTGGCGCTATGGTGTGCTCGGTGAATGTGGGGGAGCGCCCCGGAGGGCGCGGCCTGTGCCCCCCTGCAGGGAGTGCAGCAGACCGGCAGCTCCCAGTGGTGGCCAGTGCAGCTCAGAGAAACCCCACTAACTGGGAGGTGAACTCCCACGGGCCCCGTGTGTCCGCGGCAGAGGCATCTCTTGGTCTCGGAATGGATCCTGTTTGCTGACAACGGCGATCAAGCCTCGTTAATTTCAAAGTCTGACTACATAATTCAAATTACCTGACTACTTAACTGTTCTATATCTCAAAGTATCTAGAGGCTAATACCAAATTTGAAGGAAGTCATGAAAGATGGAAGAAATCCTTAGTGTCACCCCCAGAGCGGAAAAAGCACTTCCTGTGGGCTCAGAGGAATGGGCCAGGGAGCCCTTCTGAGCCGTGGTTCCTGTGCTGTAAAAGACGTGTCGGAATTACTCCTGATAGTCCTGATTCTCACCCTCGGGACACAGACCTGGCTTGCAGCATCACTGAGACCGTTCTTTCTTGTGGTGGAAGACCGTAGTGTCTCCAGAAGCAGGCTGCTCAGGCGACCAGGGGTCGCCTGTAATGGAGGGAGAAAGGAAGGGTCAGAGGGCGTTGCTTCGGGGTGAGGCTTCTGTATGCAGCCACAGGGCCACTGTGACTGACAGGTGCCGGCATGAGGCTCCCTTCCCTGCCCGTGTGGCACGGACCCCAAGCCCGGGCAGTACTATATTTTGGCAGATTGCATTTTCCACAGACGGCTGTGCCTGCATCACCCATCTCACCAGCCCATCTTTCTGCTGACCTCTGGGTGACTGCCGTGCAGTGGCTGGCCCTGTGTCCTCTCCTTGGAGACCTTCCCAACAGGTGGAGCAAGGAGGGGACAGTGGCATGTGACTTCTGAGCAGTCCTTAACACCATGCCCCGGTTTTGTTCCTGGGGTGCTCCCTCTTGGACCCCCGCCAGGAGGGATCCCCTGGGCCATGGGCCAGGCTGAGCTCCCAGACCACTGCCAGCACCAGCCTGCAGCCGCCAGCCAAGCCCTCTAGGGATCAGTCCTCAGCATGTAGGCCAGCTGCCCAGCTGAGCAGAGGGCAGTGTCCCCTGCTCTCCCCCAGCCCCACCCGACAGCAGGTGTGGGCTTCAGAGTGGTTTTGTTGCCACGGTGATGAACGCACATAGAGGTAGGTGTTACGGACCGTGTGTGGATCATGAGGGGTTCTTTGGCTGGGACTTAGCCATGGACTTTCTGAAGTCATTCTGATCCAGATTCAAATCCTGTTGTTACTTCACAGTGGCCTGACTCTGAACGTTATGTAGGCCTCGATTTCCCCTTCTCTGAGATGGGCCTGGTGCCTATATCACAGGGTTCTTAGCAGGTGCAGTGAGATGGTGTGAGATGCGGGGTCTGGCGTCTATGGTGTGCACGCATGATCTCGCTCTTCAGCGTCAACTGCTCTTGTCATCAGTGTTGCCTGGACGTGTGCAAGCACAGAGTCTCCCAGCAATCCTTCTCACTGATTTGCACGGTCCGTGAGATCACAGTTTTCTCAGGACTCGGCCATTTGAGGGACATGTTCTGGCACCAGTAGGCAGGTGTGTATGATGCTGAGGGTGTGTTTTAAGGCAGAACTTTACGAAACACCTCCTTGAGTTGAGTCCTTCCTTGACCCCAGTCAGCCCTGACCGTGCTGTTGCCCGGCCTGGTGACTGCTCCACCAGCGCCGTGGGTTCTAAGGGAGGCTGGTCACCAGCAGAATAGAGGGGCGCCCTGAAAGCTGCACCTTTGACTGTACTCTGCACCCCATGCACAGACACTGCGTCTTCTTGGATGCAAAGCCAGTCTGAGGGAGAAATCACATACATGTCAACTATTGGATGTAGTCCCTTTGCAGTGAACACATCAGTCAGTTTTGGGTGACTTAGACTCTTCTTCGCTCGATCTTTTAACAGCTTTCCATCGGTTCTTCTGTTTTCATCTGGAGGACAGTGTCTGTGGCAACAGCCCACTTGAGCATGAAATGCCTGGAGTTACATTGTCTTTCGTTGTGGGCTGCTTGTCTGCCCTCAGCTCTCTGGTTGGGTTCCTTCCTCTCTGATTTTGTCCTCGGGCCCCATGATTTTGTGACCGTTGGCGTAAATGTCACCCTGATTGGCCCGAGCGGCTGAGGACGAGAGCTCTGTCTTACTCATTTTGGCAACCATCACATCAACACACGCACACGGTGTGTCCCAATCTAAGTGTGCATTTGCCTTGGGGGGCGTCTGAAGCACCCCCTAGGGCAAGCTGGAGCGGAAGAGGCTGTCACTGGGGAGAGCTCAGCTGTGTCCACAGTGGCCCCGGAGAAGCCACAGTGGTGACAGTGTCTCAGGAATTTCCACTCTTATTTCATCTCTACACCTGTCCCCTGGGGAAAAGAATAAATCAAAATTTATTGAGCAGGACACTAACGAAATATAGAGACAAAGAAGACAAGGCCCTCTATATGAGAGGCACGTGGGATCCTGCATGCACACAGGTGTGGTTAGACCCCGGGGGACATGCTCAGTCGCTGTTCTGCCTCCAGACAGGTGGGCAGGGCAGGAAGGTGTGAGCACATGAGCCTAATGAAGGCGAGCACAGTGAGGAGGCGGGAGGCGGCGAGTGTGAAATTCTGTCTCCTGCACAAATTCGGGTTTGATGACTGTGTTAACTGCAGCAGTTTAGGGAGCAAAGGACCCCTGGTAGCTGGAGAAGGAGGGCTTCCTGGGGGGTAGGAGAGCACCCGGGGCCATCTGGGGGTCCACAGACCCCTTCCTGGATCCCTGGAGCCAGAAGTTCAGGCAGCACAGCCAGCCCCAGCACCTTCTGGGAGCTACACCGGGGATCCAAACGTGCAGAGAGGTCTGACAACAATGTGACAAGATTCTCTCACTGAGGGAGCTCTGCACAGCCTCCCCTAAACTTGTCAACCAGGCCTCCCTTTTGGGCTTCTGTGTTTCTCTCTGCATAGTCCAATTTCGGCGAGACCAGAAACCCCACCCTTGGGTTCTGATCAGATTTCCAATCCTCAGCTCCCCCAGTGACTCTTGACTACCTGGCCTGTCTTCAGCGGGACTGCTGTCACCTCTGTGGTTTCCACACACTTCCCCGCCTGCCGTGTGGCTATAACCCTCGCCTCCGTACTGCGTCGGCTCCCTCAGTGGCCCCTCACCCGCCGGCATCGTCTAAAGGTGGAGAGGACCCGTGGGTCAGCAGTGGGGATGAATGGCAGAGCTGGGACAGACTGGGGGACCACGGCTGGCCAGCCAGTTGCTCCCCCGCTCTCGTGGGGCTGGGAGCTGACACTTCTCCCTGCAGGAGCAAAGAGCTGGGCACGTGCCATGGAACGTAACCCTGAATGGCCACCTTGCTATCTCCAGCCCGAGTCCCCGGGCAGCGGCCCGCTCCCTCTCGCCCACCGGCTCTGCCCCTGCCCCACCCCTGCCCCTTTGGTCTCTGCAGTCCTCACCCTGCTCATCAGCGACCCCACACCTGTATCCCTCCCTCTGAATGGGTGGGGACCAACATGTGTGGCGACCAAGCAGAGAAATCCAGGGGCACGGCAGTGAGGTTCCCTCCACTGCTGTCTCCCCATGGGGACGGGCTCTAGCTGTGGCTTGTTGGCTGAACAAAAGAATTCTTTGCCGGTGGGTAAGCAGCTCGCTCTTATGTATGGTGGGACAGATCTGAACAGACAGGGCTGAGGACTGGCCACATCTGTAAATACGACTTTACAGATGTGAAGGCACTTTTAGATGTGTATTGTGGGCATTGTTAAGTTCCATGTGATTAGTTACGGTAGAGAAACAGACCAGTGAAAGTGAAGAAAATACTGTCTTTAAAATAAACGATCTACAAAAAGTAAAAGGCGGGGGACATATGGATGGCTCACCTTGCATTGATGACAAAGGTTTAATAACATCAGGGGCTCACCTTTTTCCCCTGTGGCTGACAAATAGACTACACTGTCTGCTTTCTGCTGTTTATTTCATGAATTTGCTGTCTCGCTTCTGAACGCCTTCAGTGGACAGCAGCTGGAGGGCCACAGGAGGTCGGGGCCAGGTGGTGGGCCACGGCTCCCCTCTTCTGGCAGGTGGGAGGGGAAGGGTGCCAGCACCATGCCCCCCCCCGCCCGGCGGTTCCCAGGGACCAGGAGCGATGGGATGGACGCTTTACGGATGTGCAGCCAAGACAGAGAGACAGGCGGACTCAGCCCGTCAGTGGTAGGCTAGGAGTCACATCCACATGTTTGAATTCTGGCTCCTGTGTCTGGGCTCATGGCCACAGTATACCTTCCAAGGCCTTTTTACTAACAGGATTTCAGAAAAGCCCATGATGAGAGACCACAGGTTCATTATCTTAATAATTAGAGCTGATGGCTATGTGCACACATCTCTATACACCTACCTGTGGATTAAGTAAATTTGTAGCTTTTCACGGCTACCTAAATTGCTAGAGAGCCACATGTCTGTTTATACATATTAACAGTGGTTACTGCTTTAACAATCAACTTTAAATTGGAATAAAAATAGGTAGAAAATAAACTACAACTGCATTAGAAAAATGTAATATTTCTGTTTTTCTTAAGCTTGTGATTTCTGATATATTCAGGAAGATATTTTGCATCTGGGTGTAATTAGAATCTTTAAAATGTCATTAGTGTGCTAATCTGAGGGTGCTAACAGATGAGTCCTCTGTTTGGGGGTTGATTCATGATTGTTGAGTTCCTCAGGATTCAAAAAGGCATGAACAAGACGACCATTCCAGCATCAAGAAGAAAGATTCACATGGAAAAAGTAGTGGTTCCCTAAAGGAACAGCTTTATATGCTTCCCCAGCATTTGTTAAATTCAAGAGGAGTTTCGTAATTCTTGCCTACATAATAAAGAAGCCACCACCTGTTCTGGGGTATCACCACTGACACCAGTGTCGTGCTCACTTATGAATGCCATGAAGGACAAAGTCCAAATGCCTCTGTCTTGTGACTTTGCTGCCCCCCTATCTCCCCCCACCCCAGCATTCTTTCTTTACCTTGAAAATAGGTTCCGGAGAGGAGAAATGAAGTAGATGAAAATCATTAAATAATTTCCAGTAGTGCATCTGGAGCACTAAAGCCAGGGCTCAGCCACCACTGTGCATTTCCTTAAGCTCACAGAGATCCTTGAGACCAGAGACACACTCACACCCCAGACCTTCCTACTAGACACTACAGACAGGATAGGGATGGCCCGGAAAATGCCTGTTCTTTTGGCCGACCTCCACAGACAAGAGAGGCATTGCCCCCATGCCCTGGCTCAGTGTGCATACCTGCGACCTGGACCCCATGCTGTCTCAGTTCCCAGAACCGGTGCCAAAGCCAGCAGCCCTGTGCATGCCAGCCACGGCCCCCTGTACCCCTCAGCCAGTGATGGTTTTGCCTGCCGAAGCGGGCCCCTAAACTCTGGTAGAAGTGACTGTTCCTTCAAGTGTATAGACACCAAATCAAGGCTCCATGGAACAAAAAACATTTCTAGTAACTAACCCTAGAGGGATGGAGATTCATGAATTTCCTGACAAAGAATTCAAAATAATGGTTTAAAAGAAGCTCACTGAGCTACAAGGAACAAAGACAACTTGATGCAATCAGGAAAACAATACATGAACAAAATGATGGGTTTCACAAAGACCTAGAAATCAAAATAGAGCCAAGAGGCACCTGGGTGGCTAAGTTGGTTAAGTGTCTGACTTCAGCTCAGGTCATTATCTCACGGTTCATGGGTTTGAACCCCATGTTAGGCTTTGTGCTGACAGCTCAGAGCCTGGAGTCTGCTTTGGATTGTGTGTATCCCTCTCTGTATGCTCCTTCCCCACTCACAGTCTGTCTCTGTCTCTCAAAAATGAATGTTAAAAAGAATAAATGTTAAAAAAAAAAACAAACAGACTTTCTGAAACTAAAGAATACAGTGGTAGTAATGAAAAAAAAAACGTAGGAGCCACCGTGACCCCAGCCCGGCCGGCCAGGCGGCCGCCTCTGCACAGCGTGATTGGGACTCGGCCTGTATACTTAAAAGGGGCCACGGACCATAGGAATCGCGGACTCCAAGCCCTCATTTTAAAGATGAAGAGAAACTGAGGATAGCGAGCAGCCAGGAGAAATATAGTAGAAAATGCAAAACAACGAAATTATAAAACCTGCCAAATACTTTTCGGAATTGGAAAAGAGCATCCTGCTTGCTTTGGTAGAAAGGTACAAATATGTGCTGGAATGTAAGAAGAGCGTCGCGCGAACTATTGCCCTCAAGCAGTGGACCTGGCAGATGCTGGCCCACGAATACAACTCCCAGCCAAGCGTGTCGCTGCGAGATTTCAAGCAGCTGAAGAAGTGCTGGGAGAACATCAAGGCTCAGATCAAAAAGATTATGGCCCATGAGAGGAGAGAGAAGGTGAAACGGAGCGTCAGCCCTCTCCTGAGCACCCACGTCCTCGGGAAGGAGAAGATCGCCAGCATGCTGCCCAAGCAGCTCTACTTCCTGCAGGGCCCCCCAGAGGAGGAGCCCGAGTTCCACCCCGACGGCGCAGCCCCAGAATCATTTGCTGTTTCAAATAGAGAACTGTGCGATGATGAGAAAGAGTTCATACATTTTCCAGTGTGTGAGGGGACCTCTCAACCTGAACCCTCGTGTTCAGCTGTCAGAATAACAGCCAATAAACACTACAGGAGCAAAACCTCTCAGGAAGGTGCTTTAAAAAAGATGCATGAGGAAGAACACCATCAACAAATGTCTATCTTACAGCTGCAGCTGATACAGATGAATGAGGTGCATGTGGCCAAAATCCAGCAGATAGAGCGGGAGTGTGAGATGGCAGAGGAGGAACACAGGATAAAAATGGAAGTTCTCAATAAAAAGAAGATGTATTGGGAAAGGAAGCTACAAACTTTCACCA
>NC_043709.1:136052192-136119469 GCF_006229205.1 Suricata suricatta | reverse complement strand
ATCTTACAGCTGCAGCTGATACAGATGAATGAGGTGCATGTGGCCAAAATCCAGCAGATAGAGCGGGAGTGTGAGATGGCAGAGGAGGAACACAGGATAAAAATGGAAGTTCTCAATAAAAAGAAGATGTATTGGGAAAGGAAGCTACAAACTTTCACCACGGAGTGGCCTGTCTCCTCATTTAACCGGCCCTTTCCCAATTCACCCTAAGACTGTGAGGGGCAGCTCCCTTGTAACCTATCTGTGTCGGCAAAGAAAGCCCAGAACATGAACTTGCGGTCAGTAACTTGTAACAGAGCTACAACTAGGAACCTTAGAGTGGTAGTAGGCACGTATTTAAGAATACATTCAGGTAAACTGCTGCACCCTGTGTACCCCCTTTAGTGGCAAAGAAGCTGATCCAGTCTCCCGAAAATTATCACGATGAGTGCTGTAATTCTGAACGTAATGTCTCTTAGTTAGAACTCCTACAAGAACCATGTGCGAGTGGTGGTGTTGTATTTTTTTAATCAGATGCAAGTGTGACTATAGAGGAGTGTGGTTGATTTGTTTTTTTTTTTTTTAATAGACAGCAGAACTTTCTATCCAAGCGAACATGTTCCTGTTGAAAGTGGCTGAAAGTCCCAGGAGGCCACAGGATTCTCCAGTGATGACGCTGTTGTTCAGAACCCTCTGGAGGTCTTTAGGGAACCTCCACGAGAGCCTTTTCCCCTTTTTTCCCCCAAGGGTCATTCTTTGAGTGGCATTTCTGATTTTAAACAGCCCAGCATTTGGAAGGATATTTTCTCATGTGGCTCATGAACTGCCTTTGAAGCCTCTCCCCAAAGAGGGATTCCAAATAATGGCTCCAACAGCGGTAGCTTCGTTGGAACGAAGGATGCAACTGCTTTGGGGGACAAAGGACCATTTAGATTTCTATCACCTGTCATGTTTGTTTTATTAAAAGATAAGACTTGCAAAAAAAAAAAAGAAAAAAAAATGTAACAGAGAGCTTCAAAGACAAGACATTTGAAATTATGCAGAGGAGAAAAAAAGAATGAAAAGAGTGAAAAAGACCTGGAGACTTATAGGATGCCCTCAGAGGAGCAAAATATGCATTTTGAGAGTCCAGAAGCAGAGAAAGAAAACAAGAGGCAGAAAGCATATTTAAAGAAATAATGACCAAAAAAAAAAATCCCTCAAATCTAAGGAAGGGAACAGACATATGGATTCAAGAAGCCAAAGGATTTCAAATAAGTTAAACATAAAGAGGCCTTTATGGAGATACACTGTAATTCCAGTGTAGAAATCGAAGACAGAAAGTTTCAAAAAAGCAGTGGGCAAGTGACTCATCACACACAATGCAACACCTGCAGGATTACAGGAAATTTCTCAGCAGCAACCTCATAGACCCAAAGAGAGTGGGTGAGATATTCAAAGTACTGGAAAAAACCCAACCAAGTACTACATATGGAAAACTACCCTTTGAAAGGAAGAGGGGCATCTTGATGGTTCAGCTGGTCAAGCATCTGACTTCAGCTCAGGTCATGGTCTCACAGTTTGTGGATTTGAGCCCCACATCGGGCTCTGTGCTGACAGCTTACTGCCTGGAGCCTGCTCTGGATTCTGTGTCTCCCTCTCTCTCTCTGCCCCTCCCCTGCTCACGCTCTGTCTCTCAAAAGGGGATGGATGTTAATAAAATAAAAAAAGATAGAATTTCCCAGACAAACATAAATTGAGGGAGTTTATCACCCCATTTCTTGCTTCACAAGAAATGCTGCAGATAGTTATTCAAACAAAACGGAAGCACTTCAAATAGCAACATGTGGGGGCATATATTTCACTCCTGAAGGTGAACAGGGCAGACCCACCAAAGACAGAATATCAACACTGTAATGGTGGTGAGTGATTTTGTATGTGACTGAAGTAAAATTGTACCAACTTGTAACAGACAGCTGTAATATAAGACACTTTATGCATGCCTTGCAGCAAGCACAGAAAAACTGTAATAGATGTATAAAAGAGAAAAGGAAAGGAATCAATGTACATCACTACCAAAAATTCAGGTACCGAAGGAAGACCGCAAGAGGGGAACAAAGTGATAAAAACTATAAGCCAGGTAGAAAACGAGTAACAAAATGGCAATAGTAAGCCCTCTCCTACCCATAATTACCCTGAATGTAAAGTGGATTAAAATTCCTTAACAAAAGGCCTGATGTGGCTGAAACAAACACAAGATGCAGTGATATGCTGCCTGCAAGAGACCCCTTTACACGTAAGGGTGCGCAGACGGAGAGAGAAGGGGCTGGGAAAGATTTCAGCCGAATGGCCGCCAGAAAAAAAGAGGGAGCTCTGCTGCTTTCGGACAAAATAGTACGAACGTCCGAACCTGTGACAAGAGACAGAGAAGGCCGTTGTACAGGGAGGGCCGGGTCAGTGCCACAGAAGGACTGAACAGTCAGGAGCATCGGTGTACCTAACATCAGAGACTTAAGTATATAAAACAGATTTTGATAGAGCTGAAGGGGGCGGGCAACATCAGTGCAGGAAGAGTAGCAGACTCCTGCGTGATGCTATGACTACTACTGTGCGATCCTGGAATCTTGTTGAATAAGAGGAGACTATTGTTTTCAATACTGGACAGAACTTCCAGATAGAAAATCAATAAAGAAACAGGTGATTTAAACGACAGTATAGGCGAAGTGGATTCTAACAGGCATGAACAGAACTTTCCATCTCCAAGTGGAAGAATGCACATCCTTCTCAGGTGCACGGTGAACATCCTCTAAGAGAAATCACTGATTAGGTGACTTGGCAAGTCTTATCAAATGTAAGAATATAGAAATTATTCCAAGCCTCTTTTTCAACCACAATGGAATAAAACTAGAATTTTTTTTTTTAAAGAGGGAACATTCACAAATAAATGGGAACTGAGTAACACAGTCTTGAATAGCTAGTGGTTCAAAGAGGAAATGAAAACGGAATTTAAAAGATATTTCGAGGGGCGCCTGGGTGGGTCAGTTGATTGAGCATCTTGATTCTTGATTTCAGCTCAGGTCATGATCCCAGTGTGTCAGGATCGAGCCCCATGTCGGGCTCTGCACTGATCGTGGAGCCTGCTTGGGATTCTTACTTCCTCTGTCCATGCCACCCCTCCTCCCGCACGTGCTCTCTCTGTTCTTTAACATAAAAACAAACAATAATAACAAGTTTAAAAAATATTTTAAGACAAGTGAAGACAAAAGCACAGCACACTAAAACTTACGGGGTGCAGCAAAACCCAAACTAAGAGGGAAGTTTATAGCAATAAATGCCAACATTGAAAAAGAAGGACCTCAAGTATTGAACCTAACTGTACACATCATCTAGAAAAAAAAAAGCATACTAAGGCCCAAAGCTAGGAGAAGGAAGGAATAACAAAGAGAGCAGAAATAGAGAATAGAAAACGACAGAAAAAAATCAAAATTTTGAAATAGATACACTGAACTTACCAATCCTTAGCTAGGTTACCTGAGCCAAAAAGAAAAAAGCCTCAAATGAATAAACTTACAAAGAGGAGACATTACATGAAAATGATCATGAGAGGTGTGATGAACAATCGTCTGCCAACAATTGGATAATACGGAAGAAATAGAAACATTCCCAGAAACCTACAACCTACCAAAACTGAATGAAGAAGAAATCGAATGCCTGGAAAGACCAGATAACAATAATCATCATTGTTTTAACAAATAACAGAGGTTGAGTCTGCAATAAAAACATCTCTTGACTATATTTCAATTTTTAGAAAGTTAAAAATCTCTCAACAGAGAAAGGATGAATTCTACTAAACATTCAAAGAAGAATCAATACCAGTTCTTTTTAAAACCCTTAACAACAGATAGAACAGGAGAGAACACTTCCACCTAATTTTATGAAGCCTAGTCACCCTAATGCGAAAGTCAGACACCGACACCATGAGAGGAGAAAATGACAGGTCAATATCCCTGAGCACAGGTGCAAAAATCCCCCATAAATACTAGCAAACCCAGTCCAACAGCACATTAAAAGTGATGGTGACCAAGTGGGGTTCATCCCTGGGATGTGAGGACGATACCCCCTATTTGACAAGGTGCTAGAGGTCCTAATCAGAGCAGATACACAAGAGAAAGAGGTAAAAGGCATTTACATTTGAAAGGAAGAGGTAAAATGACCTGTTTGCAGCTGACATATGTGTAGAAAAATGTGAAGGCTTTCCTGTAGTCTCTTTATTTTGGTGGTTTGTTCACCTGTCTGATGGCCCCACTGGAGTGAAGGCTCCTGGGTTCGTCTCTGGATTCCTGGACTAAGCAAGGAGCTTGCCAGGCCATGGGACTCAGCAAATACTTGGAAAAGTCAGCGTCACAGTGAGTGGTGGACGCAGTCCGCTCTGGCTGGGTAATGTGTCCAATTTGTCTGGACCAAATATGAAAGCAAGATGGCCCCTATGGGTGGACGCGCACCGCCGGGCTCTCCCGCCTGTCCAGATGGCACTGCTCAGCCTCTGCGGCCAGCAGGACTCCATGTGCCCTCTGTGGAGGAGGGGACCCCCAGGGTCATCCTCACGCCTGCTGACTTCCTCTGAGGCTCCAGCCGTCACTGCGATGCAGTAAGGAGACTTGTGCAGCTGCAGGGGCTCAGGGCTCACGGGGACGGACCGTGTCTGTATCAGGCGTGTGTCTGGCTGGTCTGATGCCCCCATGGCCTCTCGTGATGGTGACCTTAAGGCGACCAGCCTGCCTGTGTCTGGACAAGGTTCAGGGTCCCATGGCTGCTGCGCAGGCCAGCAGATGGGCGTCCTCTCCCCCGGCGGGGGGAGGGGCTCATGGGCCAGCAGGCATCTGGCCAGAGACAGGGTCGAGGGAGACAGAATGTGATGGAAAATTCCCACTAAGGACCTTTTATGTGCAGTACAGAGAGAAGTTTGTTTTCTATCAGATGTGGCATTTCACATTCCCTGGCTTCCTCACGTGCGTTAATGAATAAATGTTTGTCGCCACGAAGTGTTTAGGGGAAAATAGAAGACATTACATAAATTACTTTTTCAGGATCAATAACCATCACTTTGTGAAGCCTACTTATCCCAATTGGACAAAATGCATTTGAGCTGAGGTCAAGCACCGGTCCTTCTCTACGAAGGCATTTTTCCCCCCCAAATCATAACATACTTAGAAGCCCAGCAGGGTTTCTGTTCTTGTTTTTCCTGATACAATCAGCAGGTGTCCTGTTCCTCCCACATCATGCTGAATCGAAGATGGCTCTTATCGGCCTCCCGCCCTGTGGTGAGGAAAGCTCACTGGGTCCCGAGGGGGTCGCAGGGTGACCCACAGTCCTCTCACCATGGACGTTGTGTTCCCAGGACAGGGCGACTGGGGCCCTCCGTCCGAGGCTCACCTGCAGGACCTGACGCCCTGGGGCAGAGGCCGAAGCAAGCAGGTGTGGCCCTTCTCCGAATAAGGGTCCTGTTAATGGGGTGCTTTGACAGAAGACCTCACTCCGGTTTTTCCTCAGTGACTTGAGGGGAGAAAACCCAAAGCTGGGTGGTAGCAAGTATGTTGCTAAGATACCGATGTTCTTTGATTGAAAAGTTGAACCTTTCTGGAAAAGTCTGTCAGAGCCAGAGAAAGAGAAAGAAGGGAAGAGAGTTCAAAGCAGTTTTACTTTTCACGAGGCCTGTTTCATTCTCTTCCCTGTCTTTTTTCTCCTGTGCATTTAAAAAGCCACTAATGGGTTTTGGAAAGGAAATCTTTTTTTTTTTTTGTTGTGAGCCTCTTAGATTTCCCTTTTGCATTTTAAGGGGCACTTGCTGGGAAGGCTTGGACTCGCCAGACTGCTATACCAATGGAAGTCCAGTTTCTGATAAAACCAGAACTAACTGATTTTTTGTTTATACTCCACTACCTTTGACAGAGCTTCCTTTGGAGATGTGGATCTTCATTCTCAGCTCCTTTTGTCATCTTTTTTTGGCTTTGTTTTGCAACTGACAAGGGGGAAAAAATCTGACATCAACCTTGGAAGATGGTAATGCATTCAAGATTTTTTTTTCTTTTTAGATCTGATAAAAATCTTGCCTAAAACCATGTCCAACCTTTTCAGCAGGAAGTCCAGATGGCTTTGCAGCCTGTATAACAGACTTTACTCACTGATGCTTTGCCGAGTGTCGGCAGGGCAATGTCTTTCCCGAAACAGAAATGCAAAACAAAAGACGGCAGTTGGCTGTTTCTCGGGCAGGGCTGGGGGCACGGAGGTGGGGGACACGTGGGGGGTGGAGGCGAATGCAAACAAAGGAAAAATCTTAGAGCTCACTCCCTTGCTCAAAAGGCACCCTTGAGAATGAGCATTCCATCCGTGGGAGCCTCGGGGCTTGGGGGGGCAGGGCTGAAGATCGGCTGCATGGGGCAAAGATGGGGATTTTCTTGATGGGAGAATGGAACTTCCCTGCTGTGGACGACCCGCAGCGACGTGATCAGCCAGGGGTTGGCCATCGCGCCCGGCTGCAGGGCTGTGCAGCGGCTGCCGTGGCCGTTTTCCCCGTGGCGTCCACTGGAGATTTATCATTTGCAGTGTGTGTACGAAGAGAGGCTGGGAAGAATCCAGCCGGCAGCGGGCACGGGCGGGAGTGACATCTTGGTCCCTTATTCTTACTTGCTGTCAGAAGGAGCCCTCATCGGTCCCAGTTAGTCTTTGCCAGCCACAGCTAGCGCCCTCCTGGAGGACAAGGTCATTTGCAAACGTAACTGATGAGGGCTTTGGGCTTCTGGGGAGCCCAGTGTATAGGACTGACATCCCATTTTCCAGCTGCAGGAGCCGAGGCTCCAGCAGCGGCGACTTCGTTAGCAGCCAGGCCCAGGGACAGGTTCCCTCCGGGTGTCCCTGGCTGCTTCCCTGCGCCTGCACACGGCCGTCTCGCTCCCCCAGCCAGCCGCATGCCCACTGCAGACAGCTCTCCAGCCATTTTCTCTCTCAGTCCCAATTCCAGAGCCTGGTTGGGCTCATTTTGTGCCGTGGATGGAAGGGCAGCCGTCCCTAATGAGCCCGACCCCCTCTGGGCCACCTTGCACAACGGCGAGAAGTGGTGGGGCTCGGCCCTGTGAGCGTGTTCTGGTCTCCTGAGGAGATGGAAAGCGTTCTCATGCAGGGGCTCCCACCTAGACCAGTTACACTAGAGCGCTGGGGTGAGGCCAGGACTTAGGCGCTTTTACAGGCAGATTCCAGAGTGCGGACAGAGGGTCACTGCATAGAGGTGCACCGCTTATGTCTGTTTGTAGTTGAGACGTTTCAGTGTCTTCATTAGGTGTGTTCCCACATTGCAGCTACGTCACCTTCGGTGTGCTTGGAAGGCCAGCATGCTGTCCTCCTGTCTGGGGTCACACCATCCTGCTTAGTGCCACTGTGATGGGCTCGTCGGTGGGGGCCTGAGTGTGGCGTGGGATTGAAGAGTCACAGGGGTGACAGTCCCAGGAATGACCTTCCCGTGTGTGCGGGTCCTGATACGGGTACGAGGAGTCGGGTGCAGGGGGATTTGTGTCCAAGACATTTGACACCAGTGTCAAATGTGTTCAAATGACTCGATGTGAACTTTTTGGCCTCTTACGGCCATTTTGGGAAACAGTGAGGTAAAGTAGCACAGTTTGACGAGAAAACGAGAGGCGTGTGCTACAGCTGAGGCGACAGGCGAGCACGTGGAGCCGACGCACGCCTGAAACGCCGAGTGGCCGCGGGCCTTTGTTTCTCCATCTGCTGAATATACCGACGCCATGATCCTGTCGCCAAGATTTGGTCCTTGTATAGTCAGAAATAGCAGAGGATGGGAAAGGACTCCTTAAGAGTTTATTTTCAGTATTATCTGAATTTGAAATACAGACTAATGATGTTTTATTTGTTATTTCAAAGTATTCTTCAGAGAGATGATCTGTATGTCATCTAATATGGGAAAGTAAAGCTTCTTTAGAAGCTTTAGAAGTCCGTGAACTCAGACATTTGTAGCAAAAATGGCTTCCTGTGTGGTGTGTTGGTAAGTGCTTTCTGGGTGACCACTGGTTCCCAAACTCAGTGACCTCATTAGGAAGCCTGGAGTTGGGCTGGGGTGAGTGGCCTGGTGGGGCGCCCTGTCTTGCCCTGGCTGGGTGAGGGGCTCCTGAGACGCGCTCCCAGTACTGTGGGGGTCCGGAGGCGTAAGTGCAGTCCATGTGCTGGGGCGGGTCTGGCCCCTGAGTGGGCCCCCTCCTCCCCCCCCAGGCCCAAAGCGTTTCCCAGGGCTGGGAGGAGAGAGCAAGTGTTAACTCGCCTGCCCAGGTGACCTGCGTCCCTGGTGGTGCAGTGTGTGGAGCGCATGGGGCTCTGCACAGGCTGGGCCATGGTCCCCAGTATGGCTGAGCTGCTCTGTGAACACAGACTCCTTGAGTTCAGCCTCTTTGCAGGGCCCATGGCAGAGGGGGCAGGGGGTGCCCTGGGAGGCGGGTCTGGCTGGTGCCTTTCCAGCAGCCCCTGCAGAGACGAGGTCTGGTGTCCAGAAGGACTGACAGACTGGGGCTCCGGAGGTCAGAGGGCAGGAAAGGCGGAGGAAGGTAGGTGGCCGCGAGGTCACGACCTGTGTCATGGGGTCGGAGGGCATTCTGCCCTAGGTCTGCGCTCCCAGCAGGGCCTCCCCACCTCAGGGACACAGCCAGCCGGTGGGTCTGACTTTTGCAAGCCACCCTCCCCCACCCCCTAGGTCTGTGGCCGCAGCATGTGGCCTCCCAGATGACCTGGTTTCCCAGGTCCGACCAGATTCTGGTTTCTCTGTCCAGGCTGCGCACCTTTCCTTTGTGCCCCGAACCCCACCAATGGGGCCCCCTCCTCCTCCTTGGGGAAGGACCTCCCTCCTTCTCTGAAGAGCACCAGACGTGTCCCCTTGTTGTCCCTGTCTCTCACCTCTGTGCCCCAGCCAGCCAGTGCCCTCCTCTGGGGGCCTCTGGGCTCCACCCTCCTGACCCACGCCCCCTTGGCCTCCTGACCCCCTGCTGTTGCCCTCCAGACCCCACCCTCTTGACTTCCTGCTCTCCTGCTCCCCCTCCCCCCGCCCTTCCTAATTCCAGTCCCTCCAGCACTTTTTTTTTCTTAATGTTTTTTATTTATTTTTGAGAGAGACAGCATGAGCAGGGGAGGGTCAGAGAGAGAGAGGGAGATACAGAATCTGAAGCAGGCTCCAGGCTCTGAGCTGTCAGCAGAGAGCCCAATGCGGGGCTCGGACCCACGAACCGCAAGATCATGACCTGAGCCGAAGTCAGACGCTTAACCGACTGAGCCACCCAGGCGCCCCCCTGCAGCACTTTTGTTTGCCCGTGTATCAGACTGGGTTGAATAGCGTTCCTCCAATTTATGTTCACTCAGGACCTCAGGATGCGCTCAGGGGGAGATAAATGTAATCAGGGTCTAGAGAGGGGACATCCGGTTTGGGGTTGCGGGAGCCTGCTGGACGCTGTCTTTACACAGGAAGTGGAGGTCCATGTGGACACTGCTTTCTGAGCGGGCCCAGCCCGGCCTCTGGTTGCTTATTGCCTGTCAGCTGAAACCTGTTAGCGCCAAAGCCTGTTGGTGCCAGACTCCAATCTGTGCCCACTCAGGAATTTAAAACTAACCCAAACGTGCAGACTTTTAGCTGTTGGGAGATGGCCTGCTTTACAGAGCCCACAGAACCTGGCAGCCGTCATCCACAGCTGAGACGGGTCCTGAGGTGCCGTGGTCCTCTGGCGCCCGCTGGCCCAGACAAGGAACCCGCTCTGAGCACCCAGGCTTTCCTGGCCACCCCAGGACAGGCTGGTGTCATGAGGGACACCCCGGCCTGCAAACCTGTCACTGCGCTGTGCTAACAAACCTCACACGAGCTGCCACCACGGTGTGGCTGAGGCTTCTTCCTGGATCCGCCCCAGGCGCCAGGACCCTTTGCAGACACAGACGGAGGCAGGGCCGGGGGGTGCGGGGGGGGGGGGGGGAGAAGAAGGAACCAACCAACCCCTGGGCCTTGGTCTCTGTCCTGCGGTTGAGTTTCGGCAGCAGGAGAACACAGTTCTGTGGTTCCATGCCATTCATATGCGGTGCTTCATCACGCAGCCCGGGGACCCCCCCCCCCCCCAGGACCTTTCTCTCCATCCGGGCTGCATCTCTGATGTACCCGGAGCCATGGGGCTGGCGGCTGGCACATTCCCACTGTATTTAGAATCACAAACCAACCCCTGTTAGCAGGAAGCCAGATACCTGTCCTGGGCCAGCCTCTGTGGGGACGCTGGCTTCTCCCCCTCACACCAGAGACTGCACAAGATGGAGCATTCGTGCCTTGATTCCTCCAGCAAAGGTGCGCCAAGGGCCCTGTGTGTGCCCTGCACCGTGCTGGGCATCAGAAGAGACCCCCGCCCTTCTTTCTGGACCGTAACATGTCTATAAAACACATCAACCTTGAAGGAGCCTGGAGGGGGTGTCACCAGCTGGCCACAGGGCCGCCGAGCTGAACTACAGAAGGGCTCTGCTGGAAGCAGGACACACCTCACAGGTGTGGAGGAGAAAATCACGTCCGGCACCCCAGGGCCACGCAGCCTCTCCTGTCACTACTATCATTTATGCAGTGATGGATGGCCACCCTCCTCAGCGACTCCGCCAAACCAGCAGAGGATGAGTGCTGTCACGTGTGCTCAGTGTTCAGGAGGGAATACCCGGCGCCACACAGGGATGTACTGATTTGGGGGTCGAGAAAGGACCCTGAAACCAGCAGGCAGGGAAGCTAAAACCCAGCCAAGATGGAGAGTCGCCGTGTAAATGTTGGGTTGGAATTGCCTGCACACTCGGGGGACTCTGGGCGGCTGGGTTACTGGGAGGGCAGGGAGGCCTGGGGTGGTCACGTGACACGGACCCTTCGTCTTCCTTCCCGCCACCCCTTCCTTCTTGTCCGAGGGGTGGTCCTCCCCCTACTGTGGTGACACTTCTTGCAGAACACAGGTGTCAGAAAATTCGAGAGACTTGTTGACCTACCAAGTGCTGTCATCTCCATTTAAAACCACTGGCTCCGCTGGTCCCAGGAGCGCCGCTGCTGGAGGAGCGTCTCTGCTTCCGTCGGAGTGAGGACCGTGGAGTGCGGCCTCCCGCCAGCGCGACACTACCGCAGCCACTGGGCAGGCCAGCAGGTTTACGGACTCCGTGCCCGGATTTTAAAGACACACTATCAGAGCAGGGGCTGTTTACTGGACTGCGTTAAAAATCTGCTGCCGGAGCCGCTTCACTGTCAAACGTGGGAAGATGTGAGCTGTAGTGGCCAGGCCGGAGTTGTTGGCTCTGGCCGCTGCCAGCAGAGGGGGACAGCAGTTTTCTGTGTGGGATTAGCTGACGCTGAACACACCGACTTCAGAATCTAGACTGACGATACAAAGAAGGGCTTGTGTATGTTATTAAAAACAAAAGCTGCGGGATTTTACGCAGAATACGCACATCTACCGTAAGTCGCCCGGAAAGTCGACCTGATGCACATGCCGGCAGGGCCTTCTTCCCTGAGTCTCTGTGTCTGACCATCTCCCCCTTCCCAGGGCCCATCACGCTGGCTGATGAAACACTGGGGTGAGTAATGAGGACCCCGAGGGGGTCATGTGAGGCCACCCTAGGAAACCATTATAGCATTCCTGGTGGTTTGTATCCTGCCGCTGAGATTTGCACAGACAGCTCTGGTGAAACACATCAGGTAACTTTTTTTTTTTTTTTCCTTAATGGACTTTATTTTTCATACAGTTTGTAGTTTGAGAGCAACAGTGAGCAGAATAAAGAGAATTCCTACATAGCCTGGGGCCCACACACCGCAGCCTCGCCCACTGCAGCGCCCACACCAGATGGGAACTTGTCACCATCAGTGCACCCACAGGGGACGTCACCGTCACCTGAGTCCATGGTTTACCCTGGAGTCACTGGGCATTGTATGTACCGTGGGTCTGGACAGATGGATGAGGACAGGCCTGATCGTCACACTTTCACACAGAGCAGTGTCTCTGCCCTAAATGTCCCCCGTGCCCCACCTGTTCATCCCTCCCTCCCTTGGGCCCCTAGCAGTCCCTCATCCATTTTACTGTCTCCCGCGCTCTGCCTTTCCCAGAGCGTCAGATAGCGGGAGTCACTCGGGTCGAAGCCTGTTTGGACGGGCTCCCTTCACTTGTCATATGCTTTCAAGTTCCCTCCGTGTCTTTTCATGGCCTGTTAGCTCGTTTCTTGTTATCACTGAATACTGTTCCACTGTCTGGATGGGCCGAGTGTACTCATCCAGCACCTACTGAAGGACGTCTTGGATGCCTCCGGGTTTTGGCGATTATGAATAAAACCGCTGTAAACGTCTACAGGCAGGTTTTTGTAGGAACACAGCGTACAGCTCCTCCGTGCGACTTCTGGGTCGTGCGGTGAGGGTACGTTTAGTTTTGTAGGAACCCACCAGACCGTCCTCCAGAGTGGCTGCCCCCTGTCGCTGTGCCCACCTGCCGTGCGTGGGAGACGCTGTGGCTCCGCGCCCTGGCCAGCACGGGCTGGTATCGGGGGCCTGGGTCTGGGCCATTCTAACTGCCAAGCAGTGGTCTCTCCTTGTCTTAATTTGTACTTCCAGGTAACTATTTTGAGAGGGAGCATGAGTAGGGGAGGGGCAGAGAGAGGGAGAGAGAATCCCAAGCGGGCTCTGCGCTGACGGCATGGTGCCTGATGAGGGGCTCAAACCCACAAACCCTGAGATCATGACCTGAGCTGAAATCAAGAGTCAGATGCTTAACTGACTGAGCCACCCAGGTGCCCCCGGTAACTAATTTTTGACCATACAATTTACTCTTGTGGGCTATATTAGCAGGCTGGGAAACTCTTTAACCACAGATCACATCTTTATTTTTCTATTTCAAAAGGACAGGATAGAGAGCATGGGATACATTTTATTCTCCAGCTTTTTATTGTCTTGGCTGCAAAAGAATTTATAAGAGTGGTTTTCTAGAACAAGTAGATGTGGCTTCTTATAAGTTGGTTTTGGCCAGGATCAGATTTTATCAGACTCTTAGACCAAGATTTCTGAGAGGGACAACAAAACGGGCAATAATTCTTCTATACAATTAGGTTCCTTCACTAATGGATATTTAGACTAAACTACCTCTGCCTCCTCCCCTAAACACTGTAATTTCCCCTTGAGGGAATGATGTTTTGGGTTGCTTCTGGGAAAGTCAGGACTCTGTACTCATAGGGCAATCAACAGGTGCTGACTGTCACTTCGAAGGTGCTGAGGGACGAACGTGATTGAAAACAAAATGGCACCACTGCTTAAATGCCGTGCGGTTGATTTCAGCTTCATCCTTGACTATTTGATTTTACTTTCAGTTATAGACCACTCCCCACCCCCCCGTGCACCTCTTTGGGCATGTGCGGCTGGGGATCCCTGCCCTGCATGCGGCACGGTCAGTGGGCCAGGGTCCGTCCTGGAGCCGGCACTCTGCGAGGCTGGTCAGCTGGACTCTTGCGGGGGGCCCACGGGGGGCTTCAGTGATCAGTTCAGCTGCAAGTAGCAGTGATGCTCTTTTGCTTGTTTTCTGGCTTCGACTTAAAATTTGAGAAGTTTTGTGAAATGTATCAGGACCAACGCCTGTCATTTCAGTACGATTGCACGTTGTAATTTTTTGTTGCTAAGTGTTGGCATTCCTGGTTTTGGGTCTGGCAAGGCCGGTTGAACCTCTTTAGTCCCAGTCTCCAGGCAGCCTGCAGCCCAGGAGTCAGCCTAGATTGGGGCATTTAAGGAGTTTTTGGTGTGCCCGGGAATCTGCCCTCCCGGGGCTGCCCCCTTTCACACCTGCCGCCCTCATGGACGTTGCTCTGTCTTCCCGCTCTGTCTGCAGACTCGGACTTGCCCCTGCCCGTCTGGTTGTAGATGCTTGGTTCTGCCTGGGATTTCCAGCTGTGGCTCCGTCTGTCCTCTGCATGGTGGTTTAATTTCTGTCTGTGTCTGTTCTCGTCTTCACTCCGCGTGTTCCCGTGATGAGCTTGCACCCCTAGTTCTCCATGTTAACCTGCTTCTCAGTCCTTCCGGAGAGCCCTCTGTGATTTCCTGCCGCCTCGTTCATGCTGCACATGTTCACTGTGGGCCGGCTCGGGGACAAGTGCAATCCAGGGACAGAGAGCACGCAGAGACTAGACTGATTGCTGGTTTCCGGTACCGATACTCCCCACTATGGGAGCGGCCGCAGTGGGGCGGTGTCTGCATCGGATGTTAAACACCTTTCTTCAATTTTTGTTTATTTACTTTTGAGAGCGAGGGAGATGGGGCGTGAGTGGGGGAGGGACAGAGAGAGAGGGAGACACAGAATCTGAAGCAGGCTCCAGGCTCCCAGCTGTCAGCACAGAGCCCGAGGTGGGCTCGAACACAAACCTGAGAGATCATGACCTGAGCCGAAGTCGGCCGTTTAACCAGCTGAGCTGCCCCGGTTAACCCGATCTTAAACGCTTCCGATAAACTACAGACGCCTCCGAGCCAGTGCGGAGAGAAAGGCCTTCTTGTCCGCGTGTGCGTGTGGGAAGGAAGGAAGGGAGAGGAGAACCACGCCGCCCCCTCTCCCAGCCCCGGCGCCACAGAATACAAGGATCTGCTGCCTAAATGAAGTTAACTGAGCTGGTGCTGCGGCTGAGGCCCACTGGGTGCCTGGCCTGCTCGGAACAGGCGGGCCTGGTGCCGGGCTGATGGGGCTTCTCCGCCAGGCCGGGGACCCCTCTCCTGGTGGCTCCTGGTGGCCCCCCCATGGTGGACTTCTCCCACAGGAAGTCAGGGATGGAGGAGACACTGTTCTGCGGAGGATGACCTCTTAGCCACTCGCATTAAAAAGGACTGAGGTTCATGGTTGAATGTTGAACCATGTGAACCTGGCTGTAGTTGGCGTAGGAGCTCCTGAGCCTAATCCCTTAGACAAGCGCTCTCAACTAAATGTGGGGTTCGGTTACTCAGGCAGTGTCCACACCGGTCCTCCAACAGGTGGAGGTAGACCTGGGCTCGGGTGCACAAGGGAAGACAAGTCCCCGTGACCGTGGAGACCGCACAAGGGGTGACCATGGGCCAGAAGATCTGCGCCAAGTCTGTGCTTTGCCTTTCCTGCCCTGTGTCCGTGGGCCAGTGCGGCAGCTGTCCAGGGCCTTCTGTAAAGAGAGGAAGGGGGGTGGCTCCAGGGTGGGGAGCTGCCTCCCGCCTGCCTGCCCAGCTCCAGCTCGGGGTTGACCACGCTCTGGCATTTCTGGTGCGCGCATTCAGCCTGGAGCGACCACAGGGAGCTGCCTGCGCCCGAGTCCCTGGGGGCCTTGGCCGTGAGCGCGGGGCATGGTGGAGCTGCTCGTGGGTAGCTCATCCATGTGTGTTCTTGGCACACCTGCGCTTGTGCACTGAGACACCTTGGCCAGGCTCTGCAGGGGGTGGCCCCGCAGGGACAGCTGGGCAGCCAGCACATGGCGTTGGGCTTGCACGAGCGCAGGGCCAGAGGCACAGGGGCTGTTTGCAGGGCCCGGATACATGTGCACGCCCCACGGAGCATCTGTGGTTGGTTACTCCCCAGGTGTCCCTCCAAGGTCCTTGCAGCGTTTCTGTCCAGCCCAGCTGGAGCGTGTGCCCGCGTGTGTGCCAGGCCGGCCCGTGCACTAGCAGGTGCCGCCTGCGAGGATGCGAGTGCACTCCTGCTCCACGCTGGCCCCACCCTGCCCCTGGGACTGTCCCCTCCCTGCCAAGACGCAAGCCAAGTTAAATGAATTTCTTTCTGGAACCAATGGGCCGGATCTTAAGCCTTCCTGAGAACTGAAGTGTAATTTAAGAAACTGGAAGAAATTATTGAGTTGGTGTCCTAATCCCCCGAGAGTCTCTGCACTGCACTCCACTGAGCAGCGTAATCCCTGCCGGGGCCTCGACCCCGGCGGAATCCTTAATTACCAGAATCTCATTTCTGCTTCGTGGGCTACCTGAGTAGCATCTGTCGCTCAAATAAACCCAGGTGAAAATGAAGTATTAAAATCAATAATTTAACTCGGAGGTGAAATGGAACAGAAAAATAACTGTAGTCTGCCTGCTGGATTCCTGGGCGGCTGGTCTGGCCAGGGCTCTGACCTCTGCTTTCTGCTCTCTGTCCTCTCTGTGGCTTCCGCAGGGGTGGGGTGTGCGCTTTGGCACCTGCACTTTCTGGAAACAAGGATAGCTGCCTTCTTCCGGGAGCAGAGCCCAGTCCCTGGGAGAGGCACTGCCCACTGTCCCCTCTGGGTCAGCAGTCACCCGCAGGAGGGGCCACGGCAGGCCCAGGAAATTCTCATCTGTTTCCGTCCTGATCGCATGTCTGAGCTCATCTGAAAGGCCGCCTTCTCCGGGATGTCTCCCCAGATTACCCATTTCTGTAGGGTTGTGAAAAGCACTGAGGGTTATCAGTTGCTTGTTCTGTGCAGCACTGCGGTGGGCGTATGACCGCCTCCTCTCTCTCTCTGAGTCATCCCAGAGGAGAGGAAAGGGTGGTGTGTGGCCTCCCAGACTTGCAGGGCTCCCTTTTCTCTGTGAGGGAGCCGTCTGACGTGCACACACCAGGGAACCCCTGTGTGCAGGAGTCAGGTGTGGGTCTGCCTCACCTAAGTTTGTGTATGGGATGGCGAACACCATGAGGGTGCCCAGGGCCCCATCAGCTCATGGTTTTAGTGACCGCTTTCTGGCAAAGAAGGCAGGCTGCGGCTGCTGGGCAGGGCTTCCCTCCTCCCAGGAAGGAGAAGCTGGGTGGTGGGCATAGTGGGGGGTGTGGAGGCTCGCTGCACAGGCCAAACGGGTTGTGCAAAGATTCTGCAGTAGCGTGTGGTCATGTCACTTCATTTCCGAGTCTGCAGAAGTCCCCAAGTGCCCGTGCCTATCCTGCTGCCTCCCACCCTGTCTCTCTAGCCAGCACTGGCTGCTGGGGGCCACAGTGAGTCGTTGGCTAACTGGTCACGTGCTGGAGTTCTCAGGTCTGGAAATCAGTCGTTTGGAATGTTCTGCGGGTGATTTAGCACTGGCTCCGACAAAGGGGGAGACAGTCTGTGAAGCCCAAGTGCGTGGTGCTGGGGAGCTGGGGTGCTGGTGACTCAGGGTTCCCGCTGTCGCCAGCCTGATGCTGCAGAGCCTCACCTGGGGCCCCACTTGTCCCAGGTGCAGCTGCGGCCAGACCATCCTCACCTGCCTGTCCACACAGCTGGAAATCTGAACATGCTCCAACCAGCAGGGGCTCTCACGGACGCCCTCTTCCAGCCACAGCACCCTCCCCAACCCCCGTTCACAGGAGGGGAAAACCCAGATGGTACACAGCTTGTAAGATGTCCCCTCACCTCCCAGGTTCCCCCAGCGGGCCGGATGGGCTGGAGTCTTAGACCGAGGGCATGGCTGAGAGCTTCCTGCCTTGTCCTCCTGCCCTGCCCCCAGGGCCCCGGTCCCTGTTCCTCGGGGAATCTGAGCCTTTCCATCAGCAAACAGAGATGGGAAGCCAGGGGAATTTCTCCCAGATAAGGAAAGGCTCAGTTTCTGCAGGAGAAACGGAACCACCAAACTTTGCGGGGCTCCGTGCCGGGCTGCCGGGCTGTTGGGTCAGCGTCTGGGCCTCTCTTGCTCCCTGGTTGTTTCACTGGCACAACATTTCCTAGACTGGAGTTCACCCCCTTCGGGCAGAAGAGGGGACAGGAACATCTGTCCCAGAAAGACTTGGGTGGGGCTCACGCTGGCTCCTCCTGCCTCTGCCGCTGCAGGCACAGCCCTCCCCTGGAGAGATGGAGGGGGTGGGGCTCCGCAGCAGGGTCCTCGGGCACTAGCTAGGCGGCTGGCGTGGGGGCAGGAGGGAAGTCTGCCCAGCCCACTTGCGGCTTCCCGAGGTTTCCACGTCTGCTGAGTGCTCGGGCCACACGGCTGGGTGAGCGCCAAGTCCTTGCTGCCCCGTCGGCATGGCTCCGGCTGCCCCTGGCCAGCCATGCGTCGTGGAATATTGATACGGTTCCAGCAGACTTGCGTACCTGACATTTGATTTATAGCTTTGGGTGTTCTTTTTAATTCTAAACAGTCGATAGAGAATCAAAGGAAATGTCATATTTGCAGTGTTTAAGCCCAAAGTGACACCTCAGCAGCTAGAATGGGGGGGGGGGCGCCCAAGGTGGCTTTCACCAGCGGGCTCCTCCCCGCCTGCCATCTGGGGTTCAGAGCGCCCCCTGATCAGGCTGACGCCCCTCCTCTGCACCCCCGACACTTCAAATATTTATCACATTATATAGCAACCTCCAGAATATTGCCTTCATTTAAGCTTTTCACGTCCCAATGACTTTTTATTATTTCCATCGACCAAAATAAATGAAGAAATGTTTTAGACTACACTTGAAAGCATGTAAAAATCAATAACTGGATTTTAAAAGATTTAAAATGTCTTGAATACATTCATTTTCAAACATTTTCCTCTGATCTTTAAATAGCTTTTCTTGGAGCATAACATTTTTTTGAAAAGTCAAATATGGAGCATTAAGGGTATAATTACCATTTTAATTATAACTCAATCATCCTATCTGCTTTGCATAGAAATTAAAGCTTTTATGTCAGGATTTGGGGCACTCACAAATGTTCAGGAGCAATTAATGTTAAAAGTTTAATTTTTTTTCAAAACCAGGATGAACTTTACAGTTACTAATTTCGTTCTTGCTCAGATTGGCAAGTGTGATGCTTCCCCTTGTCATTGTCACTAAAAATCCCTTTCCACATGTGATTCGGTTTGGTGTCCGAGGAAGCGCAATAGCCGAGTCGTGGCTCTGCCCTTGGGCGTGGGGCCCAGTGGGAGTGGGGCTGCTGTGCGTGCGGGGTGAGAGGGGTGCGGGAGGTGCGGGGATCCGCAGCTGGTGCTCGCCTTAGGCTTGCAGGAGCCCCTCCCTGCTGTAGGATCTAAAAGAGTCCCAGCCACTCAGGGGTGTGGACTTGCCTTCTGCCCCCAAATAGTAGCACCTTTACATCTTGTGTGTTCAAGAGGCAGGGACCATTCAATGTTTATTCTTTTAAGAGAGAGAGAGAACGAGCAGGCGTGGGGCAGGGAGAGAGGAGACACAGAATCTGAAGCAGGCTCTTGGCTCTGAGCTAGCTGTCAGCACAGAGGCCAGCGCAGGGCTCAAACCCACGAACTGTGAGATCATGACCTGAGCCGAAGTCGGATGCTCAACCGACTGAGCCCCCCAGCATCCCTGGACTGTTTTCATTACATAGCAAACCAGTACCAAGCCTAATGACACTCCCCGTGTGTCCCCAGCCTGGTTACAGAAGGTAACACTGGCTGCAGCACCAGAGTTCATGGCATTTAGCCCTGAAAATGAAATGTTAAATGACAGATTTCCCATTGTCCTGCTGCAACTGAGTGATGTGCTCCACTCCTGGCTCCTGCGGCCCAGGCTGCAGATGTTGGTGTATGTGTATGCCCACATGAGTGCATGTGTGTTGTGCATGAGTGTGCACCCGCACGAGTACATGTGTGTGCGTGTGCCTGCACGAGTGCATGTGTGTGCGTCTGCACAAGTACATGTGTACATGTGTGCTTGAAGGAGTGCATGTGTGTGCGTGTGTCCACGTGAGTGCATGTGTGTACACATGTGCCCGCACGAGTGCCTGCATGAGTGCATGTGTGTGCGTGTACAGGTGTGCCTGCACGAGTGCCTGCAGGAGTGCATGTGTATGCATGTATACACATGTGCTTGCACGAACGCATGTATGTGCCTGTGCCCACACGAGTACATGTTTGTACACGTGTGCCCACACGAGTGCATGTGTGTGCGTGAACGTATGCCTGCATATGTGTGCATGTGTACATGTGTGCCTGCACGAGTGCACGTGTGTACACATGCCCGCACAAGTATGTGTGTACACGCGTGCCCACATGTGTGCATGTGTATGTGTACATGTGTGCCTGCCTGTGCATGCATGTGTGCACACGTGCCCATTTGTGCATGTATATGCTTGCATGTGCACATGTTATGTGGGGCCGAGCATGTGTATATGTGTGTTCGTGTGCACATGTGTAGTGGTGTGCACATGTGTCTGTGTGTGCATGTGTGCACCCACGTGCATGGGCTTACTTCAGTGCAGAGTGTAGCCTCACCATTTGTCTCCCAGTTAAGCCCCCAGTCTGAGAGTGGCCCATTTCCTCCTGGGCTGCTGGCGTTCAGGCCAGAGGAAGACCCTGTTTATGGGCACTGCTGAGACGAAAGGAAATACTCCCATTTCTAGACTGTCTGTGGAAGCGCCTCCCTGCACTTTGTGCTGCCTGCCTGCGTCCTTTCCACTTTTCATTTTAGCCCATTTTATGGTTTGTGGTTTCCTCCCTCGTGCTCACGCCTTACTGCTCTACTTCAGTGGGAGAAATGACGCAGGCCGGCAGACACGATGTGAGAATAGTGACTGTGCCACCTCTTCTCCACCTGGAGCAAGGCTGTGCTCCCTGAATATCATTCACCCACGCACGTAATCCCGACCATGACTGTGGAGTGTTGCGTAATCACTAATGCCCGGCAGGCAGAGGAAGCTGGCCACCTCTGTGATCCCATGGCTGGAAATTTCCCAGGACGGGGGCGTTTCACATAGTTTTATTTCTGAGGAAGGAAACATTTTTAAAAATCTGAGTAAATACAACTTTAGGTTGATGGCCCTGAGGACTTCTCATAGAAACGGCTTCACCCTCAGAAAGCAGCCCCCTCTTGGGCGCTGTCTGCAGACTTGGTGCGGTACAGGAGAGTGCAGTCAGCGGGTAAGGGGAGCCCGAAGCTGCTGAGTGCTCCCCTCAGCCCTCCCCGGCCTCCAGGGCATGCAGCAGTGAGGTGCAGGCAGGGCTGGGGCCCCGGAGCGAGGGTCCCGTTTGTCCCCTCACCCCTGCGGCCCCAGCCTTCACTGTGGGCAGGGCCCCCGCTCCGCGGTCCCTGCTGGGGGAGGAGTGCGGGTCCCTGATGAGCACGTAACGCAAGAGCGGCCCCCCATCTGGTGGTGAAGCGTCTGCATTCTGCCCGGCTGGGCGGTTCACCAGGGGAGGATATACTGTGATTTTGTTCAACACAGTAAACTCGTGTCGAGTTCGTGTTTACCAGATAGGAGTTTCACAGGAACGTGGGAACGAACGGACACAAAACCCATCCACACAGAAGGTGCAAATCAGGTAACGGCTGGTGGAGGACACGACCCGCCTGTGGGGGTGCCACCTCCCCATGGCCTCCTGGCAGTCCCCCTCCCGTTCAGATACTGCTGGCCCCATGGAATCTGTGAACCCACTCCAGGGGGAGAGGACGGGGCTCAGACCAGGGCCTCGGGAGTGATGTCAGAAAGACTGCCAGAAACCAGAAGGTCCTGTTCCGGAGCTCAGTGGGGGGTGGGATGGGGTGCCGGGGGTGTCTGTGTGCCGGTCACCAGCAGGGGGTGCAGGGAGGGTGCTGGGGGTGTCCGTGTGCTACTCACCACGTACCGACTTGTACGCTCAGATTTCTCCATATGAAAAACCCTCTGTTGTAATTGGGGTAAAACATGAAAAAAAGATGCCCAGGGTCCGCGGAGGGGGGACCAGCGAGGTCTCCAAGGGGACGGTCATAGTCACAGCCTCCCTGCGGTAAGCAGTCACCATAGGAGTGCCTGTCTTTTCCAAACTTGGAGACAGCCCAGTTTCTGGCAAGTGGGTTCCTGGAGGGACTTGGGGTTCACACTGCAGTTCCCCTTAGCCACGGGTTGTCCTCAGTCCCCACGCCACCATCCCTTTGGGACTCAGAGCACAGAGGCAGCCATGTTTGTGTGTGTGTGTGTGTGTGTGTGTGTGTATTCTGGGTGGGTCAGGGAGCAGCCGCCTTGTCTCCTGCCGATGCCCGATGTGAGAGGTTTCCTTCCATGGATTCCCAGAGTCCAATCCTTGTCCAGATGTGCGTGTTGTCTCCACAACCGGTGGGCGTGGGGCGCGTCTTCAGCATCTGCTGTCCTGTGGCAGGGGCCTGGGCTTCCCGACACCCTGGTCAGAATGGAAACCACATGTGGGTTGAGTTTTATCCCCAGTGCTCGGTGCACACGTGTGTCCTGTGGCTCCCTGTCCAGAACATGTTTCTTCTTTAATTTATTTACTTATGAGAGAGGGAGAGTGAGAGAGCATGCGCAGGGAGTGGGGGCAGCGCAGAGAGAGAGAATTGCAAGCAGGCTCTGCATTGTCGTTGCAGAGCCGGAAATGGGGCTTGAACCCATAATCATGAGATCCTGACCTGAGCTGAAACCGAAAGTCAGATGCTCACCGAGTGGGCCGCCCAGGCGCCCGCTGAACGTGCTTCTGGAGAACAGAGTGGGCCTCACGATTGTTGTGAACACAGCAAAGGGGGAGCTCCCAAGGCTATTTGATGTTTACGAGACAGAAGGGAGTGATTTTTCCAGATGAACGAGCCCACCCGGGGGCCGTGACGTCACACAGGGGTTGTTTTCAGTGCAGGTGACTGCCCAGAGAGGGGCCTGGCATCCGAGGCGTAGGCGGCTCCCCAGTGAAGGCACAGGGCCTCCCTCCGGCTGAGAAAACTGACCGGAGCAGGTGTGGCGGACACTTCCTGCTTGTAACGCGCAGTTTAACCACCGTCTGCGGAGAGGGGTTCTCGCGGTGACTTTATAACTGTCATTCCTCCAGATAGGATGAGGTTTGCTGACAGGCTGCCGGCTCCTATAAATTCATTCATTTTTCCATAATGGGAGAAGATGATAAGGTGGCGACACAAAATAAGACACAGATGATAAAACAATTCTCTGAGGAAAAACCATCAACGGAAGAGCTGGCGCGCAGATGATAAAACGCCTGTTTCCTGGTTTTTCAGGCACTCCGATAAGAGATTCTGGAGACTTGGCCGGGAGGGTATGTCGCGTGTCGTCGAGCCCCTGGCGCCCGGGACTGTCATGATCAGTTCTCAGGGGAGCATGTTTTACTGTTAAATGTCCTGACCGCACCCGAAACCGGCAGATCCCCTCCGATGAAGGTTTGGTTTCGACTTGTGTCTGCCAGACTGAGGGGTCTGTAGTGAAACCCCCCTAAGTCATTTGGAGCCAGAATCCAATGGGCTCTTACAGGCCTCCCCGTGTGGGGCCGTTCACAAGGGCCTCTCCTCCCTGCCCGGTCAGGCAGCGGGCCTGCCCTGGGAGTCGCCCTCATCCCAGAACTGCACCCCAACCCGCACTGCTTAAAAATGTCCACCGTGAGCAAAGACCCTCACAGCGCCCACCATTCTCAGAGGCTGATGACAGTCCAGTTTCAGTGCGCTCCTTGTGACCAAGGACATCACACTCCGTTCTGGCTGCCAGGGCCTTGCCCTGGGGAAGCCAGGGGCCCCTATACTCCAGCACGGGGGAAGGGAGCTCCACGGACCCCAGCTCCCCACTGTGGGAGTGGCCGTGGGGATGGGGCACAGAGGGGCTGGGCAGCCCTGGGGGCTCAGTGAGGTCTGCGTCCTCTTGGCTGCAGGATGAGAGCCCAGAGCAGAAATAGACTGGCCCTGCTCTGCTTTCTCTGCCTTCCTCTCCTCGCAGCAGCCCCAGTTTTGGGCTCAGGAGACACAAATTGGTCCCTGGAGGTAGCTGTAAATAACTCAGCACTAGAGAAAAGTGCGGGTCTCAACATTCCTTGCTATGTCTTTAATGACAGTCTCTGAGGCTTAGTGAGAGGCAACGGGAGAGCTGGAAATCATTAAGGATGGGCCATAAACTTGATTTCCTGCGCTCTGTGCTAAATCTCACTTTCTGCTGCTGGAAAGAACTCAACCTATTTGATAAAATCTTGCAAAGTCCTTCTCGGAAACTGTTTTGTCTTTTTTTTTTTAAACTCAGTGCCATGTACGGCTCAGCACAAGGGGACAGTAGTCTGAATTCAATTTCTGTTTCTCTGTCTTATACTATTTCTAATTCTTCTGACTATAAAGTACTTGAGCTGGGTTTTCTCACTGCCTGCCACTAAGTTCTTGGTTTGGGGGAAATAATGAGAGCTTGGTAGGAGCACAGGTGGCGGATGGTGAGGACAGAGCACAGGGCGTTTGTTAGGCTGATACTGAGGTCGGGGAAACAAGCATTAACAAACCACCAGGCAAGAATGTTTAAAGCAGTTGGCCATTTGGGACCACTTACTGAAGGAAAAATAGGAACTAGTCAAACAGATCATAATAGCCATTGAGAGCTTTGCTCCACTGTAATCATAGTCATCCAGGTCCATAATGATGGAGGGTCTAAAAAGTTATACTTGATAGTTGGCACAGTCTCTTTAGGAAGAAAACCTGCTGCATTGATAATGATTCCTATTCAATTATCTAATGAAAAAATTTGGCATTAAAAATACAATTATTTCAATTCCCAATTATTTCAAAATTCACTTTTGAATTCATGGAACCAGCAGCATACCACTGAGACATGATTCCACCCTATTTGTTACATTTGGCGCAAAGAGGAGCAAAGACTTGGCTGGCCTTGCTACCATAGTGCTGGAATCAAAAAGTAACACATCTATTTGGTCTGTTAGTGGACAGCTTTAAAAAATAGATCAGGGCTTGAAAAAGTTTTGGAGGTCAGTAAAGAGGGGAAGGCTTTTTCCAGAAGGTATTTTTGCCTTGTTAAATGATTTAATATACGAATACACCCAGAACAGTGCCGGAACAGAACATGTGTGTGCCGTGTATGCTTCTGTCAGTACAGTCACCATGGTGGGCACTCCACTGCACAGGTGCCTTAGGATATCTTGAATTTGTAAAAATGTACAATCAGTATCTATATGTTGAAAATTACAAGATGCAAATGGAAGAAATCAAGTAAGACCTAAGTTAATGGAGAGATGCACTATGTTCGTGAACGGGAAGACTCATATAGTCAAAATGTCAATTTTCATGAAACTGACCTACAGTTTAATGCAGTTTTTATGAAAATGTCAGCAAACATTTTTGTAGATACATACAAGCTTATTCCAAAATTTATATGGAAAGGCACAAGTCCTGGAATAACTAAAACATCATTTCATGAGAAGTGGAAAGAATTGCATCATGCGATGTTGAGGTTTAAAGGATAAAACAGCTAACTGAGACTATGTGGTGTTGCGAGGGAGTGGATGGATAATGTGCAAATGGGCAAATGTGCCCAACTGGGTTCTGACTAAGTCCACGGGCACTTCGGTGGAGGAAGAATTGCCTTTTCTTTCTTTTTTATTTTTGAGAGATAGAGACGGCGCAAGCAAAGGAGGGTCAGAGAAAGAGGGAGACACAGAATCTGAAGACAGGCTCCAGGCTCTGAGCTAGCTGTCAGCACAGAGCCCGACACGGGGCTCGAACCCACAAACTGTGTGATCATGACCTGAGCTGAAGCCGGACACCTAACCGACTGAGCCGCCTAGGCGCTCCAAATTGCCTTTTCAGAAACAGAGCTGGAGCAGTTGCATTTCCATAGGCGCTCCCCACAACGATGTGCACCTTACAGCTTACACAAACATTAACTGAAAGTAGCTCATAGGCTTGAACTTGTAGAAAAATGCAGGAGATGATTCTTAGGAGCTACAACAAGGCAAGGAGCTCTTAGACTTGACAGCAAAAGCACAAGAAAGGAAAATACTGGGGACTTAGGTCTCATGACCATGAAAGGTCCACAGTAGACCCTCTCATGAGGATGAAAGCCACATTACGGATAGGAAATGTTTGCAAGTCCCGAATCTGAAAAAGCGTTAGTAACTGGAGCACACAGAGGACTCTCAAAATCCTCGGTAAAAATATACAGTTGGATTAGAAAATGGGCCAAAGACCCGAGGAGGTATGCTAGCGAAAAGGACGTGTAGGTGGCAGATTAGCATGTGATAAGATGTTTGGCTTCATCCGTCACCTGGGAGGTGCAGATTAAACCACACGGGACCCTGTGACACATCTGCCAGAATGGCTAAAATAAAGGGCACCAGCACCACTGTGTGCTGGCGAGGCGGCCAGGCACCTGATCCCTCACACGGCTGGTGCTATGCAAACTGGTGCAGCCACTCTGAGCAAGAAGACGAGGTTCCTGTACGGGCCTGTAAAATGACCGTGTGCGTTTAACCCAGGAAATGGAAATTTATCACACACAAAAATTACATTGATACTTATAGCAGGTGGAGTCATGATCGTCCCGACTGGAATCAATGCCATGTCCTTCACTGTGTAAAGTTTAGACAAAGTGTGGTCCATTCACACCACGGGATGCCACCCGGCAGTAAAAACGAAGTCTCGAGTCACACAGCAAGCTGGATAGATCAACAAAGAACTATGCCGAGTGATGAGAACAATCCCAAACACATTGGTATGACTGCATTTGCATTATGGTAGGGAAACAACAAAATTACAGGAGTGGAGGACAGCTTGGTTGGTGCCAGGATTAAGGACGGGGTGTGGGAGGCAGGTGGCTGTGGCTCTCAGAGGCAGCAGGATGGGCCTGTGGTGACGGGTGTCCTGTGTTGTCATTGTAGTGCTGGCTGCACAAACATACCTACATGTGTGACAGAACTGCTCAGCACTGAACACACGCAGTCCTGGGCCTCATCCCAAGCCGCCTAACCTGAATGTCTCCAGAGTTACGCCAGGTGTGTCTGGGACACAAGCATCCTGAGGATTCTGCAGAAGGAACCGGCCCAGGCTGGGTCTCAGACCGTTCAGGAGCCATGGCTGCCAGAGTCCTCCCTCCTGGCCTGGGCTCTGTCTTTGTGAGTGTCCCCTCAGCACAGGGTGCGACAGTGCACACCGACGGGACCCAGTGCAACATGGCAGCTTCATGTCACACCTCCACTGCTGCTGGGTGAGACTTCGGCTTGGCACGTGCCAGCATTTTGTTCCTCTTGGCCCATTGGGGCTGATGCCGTTATCTGCCTGCAGAACCACCCCCTCGACTACACAGCACAGCAGAGGAAACAATCAGCAAAACTACAAGACAACTGATGGAATGGGAGAAGGTATTTGCAAACAACATATCAGATAAAGCATTAGAACCCCAAATCTATAAGGAACTTACAAATTCAATACCCAAAGAATAAGTAATCCAGTGAAGAAATGAGCAGAAGAATGAATGGACACTTTTCCAAAGAAGGCACCCAGACGGCCAACGGACACATGAAAAGATGCTCAACATCACTCATCAACAGGGAAATACGAATCAAAACCACAACGACATCTCACATGTGTCAGAATGGCTAAAATGAACTCAGGAAACAACAGGTGTCGGTGAGGCTGTGGAGGAAGGGGAACCTCTTGCACTAGTGCTGGGAATGCAAACTGGTCCAGCCGCTCTGGAAAACAGTGTGCAGGTTCCTCAAAAAATTAAAAACAGAGCTACTCCATGACTGAGTAATTGCACTATTAGGTATTTATCCAAAGGATACAGAAATGCTAATTTGAAGGGGCACATGGCACCCCGATGTTTATAGCAGCACTGTCAACCACAGCCAAAGTACGGAAAGAGCCCAAATGTCTTTCAACGGATGAATGGATAAAGAAGATGGGGTACATATATACACAGTGGAATATTCCTTGGTGATGAAAAAGAATGAAATCTTGCCATTTGCAACAACGTAGATGAAACTAGAGAGGCATTATGCTGAATGAAATAAGTCAGGCAGAAAGACATATCATATGATTCCACTTGTGGAATTTGAGAAACACAGGTGAACATACAGGAAGGGAAAGAAAAATAAGATAAAAAGAGAGAGGGAGGCAAACCATAAGAGACGCTTAAACAGAGAACAAACAGGGTTGCTGGTGGGGTGGTGGGTGGGTGGTGGGTGGGTATGGTCTTGATGGTTGATGGGCATTTAGGAGGGCACCTGTGGGATGAGCACTGGGTGTCACATGTCAGTGATGAATCACCAGATTCTGTTCCTGAAACTGATACTACATTGTATGTTAACTAACTTAAATTTAAATTAAAAAAAATTAAAATTAAAAAGTAAATATTTTGTAATTTTCCACACACAAAAAACTACACTGCAAACAATGTGTCCAAACTTTGAAAGGGTAACTGGAGGTTTACTTTGCTCCATATTTACATATTTCTCTCATTAAGAAAAACAAGTGAGAGCATGCAAATAACATTAGGAGCTCCCGGGCCCCTTTGTGTAAGGATGGCTGTCAGCCAGCAGTGGTCTGCCTCCGGAGAAAGCCCTGGATGCCCCCGCAGGGCTCTGTGCTGGGCCGGCTCTTGGGGAAGACCCATCGTCCTCACCCCTCAGAGAGGGGGGCTCCCCCGGGCTCAGGGCGCTGTGAGGCCTGGTGCCAGTGATGTCTAGAGAGTCCTCTTCCCAGGCGCCAGGCCCTGGTGGGGGCGCTTGTTCCCGGTTAGCGGGATTTCCATACTTTGCATTTACACCATTTGCTTGGAAGATGTGGTTGGTGAACCCAGTGTCTCTCAGAGAGAATTTCTAGAATGGGGAAGGCAGTTTGTACAACAGTAGATGTGCACACACTAGGAAATTCTAATCTTGAAAATGGCTTGGAAGGGAGTCAAACTTTTTCCATTTGGCCAACAGCCATAGTGGTGTCTTGACTATAAAGTTAAAAATACAGAGAAGAATAAATCACTTTCTGAGTTAAAAATATACTTTTAGGGCCTTTGGGCATTAAAGGCTAATAGGTATGAAATCATGATTCATCACGAACTGTGGTCTGAAGCTATTGAGAGCTTTGGTGACGTTGTGAAGGAAGAGAGGCGAGGTGGGAGGCCTGTGGCCCATGACTCAGACTTGTGGTCTGGCTCCATCTCAGCCACTGTCTGCTGCGACCTCATGGGTGACCTTGCCGGATCCCACACCTGAAGTTTACCTGTTCTTGGCATAGTAGTGACAGAGGAGGACAGTAAGGAAGAGAAGAAGGGGAAGACAACAGACAGAACAGCCCTTGCCTCCAAAGAACTTTGTGGAGCCCACATTTACACTAACATTGGTACAGCCAGGGGTGTGCCTGCTGTCCCCAGAGCACACAGGCAGGGAGCAGGAAAGGCAGTTCTGCAAAGGCCTTAAGAACGAGGAATGCATCCCTGACATCACGGATTGGCATCACGGAGCGGCATCGTGGAGTGACATCACAGAGCATCACGGAGGGGCATCACAGCAGCATCACAGAATGACATCACAGAGTGACATCACGGAGGGGCATCACAGAGCAGCATCACGGAGCATCATCACAGAGTGACATCACAAAGTGACATCAGAGTGACATCCTGGAGCACTGCAGGAGCCAAAGGATGGCAGCGGCCTGGGCCAAGAGGGAGACGACGAGGTATTTGAGGGCCGGTCAGTGGCAAAGGCGGCGGGACAGGGGTCAGGAAGGATGGTTCTGATGGGGCCCGGTACCGCGATGGCAGAGCCCCGGCCCTGTGCCAGGGGAACGCCAAGGGGCTGGCTCCTGCCAGGCGATCCCTGGCCCCCGCTCAGAGGCGGTGCCCTGGCCAGGGCCGGCCTGGCCCCGTTTCTGTGGCGGAGGCGCCGAAACCGCTTGAGCAGGTGGGAGGCACGCCCGACAGTGAGGCTCCGCGAGGTCACCGAGGCGGCTTCCCGGGGAGAGCGGGGCAGGGTCCGGTCAGGGACGGTGGGGGTGCGCAGCGTGGCCCATCGGGTCCCTGAGGCGCCGGAAAGCGGAGTCCACATGTGTCCGAGGCGTGGGGCGAGATGGGCAGAGCTACAGACCGCCCAGCCTTGTGGAAAGGTTCCGAGCGTGATGAAAAGGTGGAGTCCGGAGGGGTGTCTGTGCCCGGATTCCCTGGCCTCTGGCGTCCTTCTGGTTCGAATGGGGCGGGAGGGACCCCTCTGCTCGAGCGCGAGTTCAGAATACGCCGCGCGAAGTGCCGCCCTGCCCCTCACGCCCATGTGGCGGTTTGTCCCCCCTGACTAGGTCCAATTATTCCCTCTTTCCGGGGCTGTGAATCACGTATTTGGCAGATACTCCTGGGACAGGGGCTTGCTCGCCCTGGCGGGTGAGTGAGGCAGCGGGCATGCCTGGCCACCCCCGCCGTGTCAGACTCGCCCTGTCGGGCTCTGGGGCGTAAAACTCTTACTTCAGTCACTTATCAAGAAGCAGCTCAGGAGAAAGGCGCTCCAGAAGTTTGTCACTGCGCTAATTTATGAAACGTCAAGTTCAGACACGTTGCTCTGATTCAATACGAGGTTCACACTCCACCGCGTGCAGCCCGTGGCAGCTACGCAGATAAAGGGTTTAACAAAACGCTGCAGTATTGCATTTCAGCGCGACAGACAGCCACCTCATATTTTGTGCCTGCTGCCAGTTGAGATGTAAAAATTGTCAGACTATTTCTAAATGGAAATCCAGGCATTGACAGTAATGAAAGTGTGAATAAAATAGGAGAAACCCCCCCTGCTATTAAATCTGCGCCAACGAGTTCTTAAGAATTTAAACAATTAAATCTATTAAAATGTATCATTTGTTCAAAATCTTTCAGAGTGGGAGCCAGAATGCCCTGATGTATCAGCACGCTAAAGCGGCTGCGCACCCGGTGAGTGGGCCGGCCAGGTCTGGCGGCCTCCCGCCCGGCTCCTTCCGAAGTCACGCCCACGGCTCCTACTGCCCACCGCTTCCAGGCTGTCTGCCAGGCAGCCCAAGTGCACAGCTCTACTCTCCCTTCTGGTCCTGGTGCTGCCCCGTCAGCTTCCACCCGAACTCTGCTGCTCTGCACGTTTGTTTCGGGAGCTGGGGGTCCTGTGGACGGCTGCCTCGATCTCCTTCTGATTGCTTCTGAAACGTTGCGTCTTCACCTCTTCTAAGATCCATATATGGCAGCACCTCAGCCACGGCTGGCCCCCGATTCTGCGTGTCACAGACCAGCCTTGGAAACAGGACCTGGCGGAAGTGTCCCTGCAGGTGGTGGGCAGGTAGGATCAGGGGCCAATGGTCTGCTGCTACCTGTTGAGAAGCCTCCGGAATGGATGCCTACAGTTCAGGGTTGTAGGCCTAGGAAAGCTGTGTGTAAGAAATGATTTTTTTCTTTGTTTTTTCCCTAATCATATAGAAACATGCCTGGAATGTTTTCTCAGACTGAAGTGACATGTTTAACGGTTCCCTTGAGTTGCACTTTATTATCTTTGCATTTCCATGGAAGTCGGATATGGCTGGATAATCACTGAATTTTATCCATGTTCTTTTGTATCTAAAGATGGAAGGACTTCTTCAGCAAGGAGGAATAAGTCGTGGTTGAGCCCCGCACTCTGTTGGTCTCCTCTGAGGCATCAGAACAGAAGTCAGTAGAGTCTGAGGTCTGACCTGTAATATGGGGTGGTCCTTCGTGGTGTGGGCTGGTCATGGCCACTTGGCCAAGCCACGCTAGAGTCCTGGAGTCTTCAAACTAAGTGTACACTGTGCATCTAAAGTAGCTTTGAGTGTTCATTCCACATACACACATCAGTCCATTTATAGATGGTATGAACTGCTCTATTAATTTGTAAAACATACACCAAAACAGAAATTGAAAAACTACTAGCCGTGTTCCAGAAATGAGGGATATAAGGGAACTGCCTTAACCTGAAAAAGTAACCATGAAAACCCACTGCCAACACCACACTCAGTGCGAAAGACTGAGTGCTTTCACCTGACCGGCAGGAGTGAGAGCAGAGTGTCTGTTCTGGCCATTTCTAGTCAACACCATCCTAGAGCTAGCTTCTAGCTGAAATTACAAAGCCGTTACAAGAACACACTGGAGTCTATCTCCATGACCTTAGTGAGGCCATGATTTCTTAGCTATGACACCAAAAGTGCAGGTCACAAAAGGAAAAATGGATCAACTGGGCTTCACCAAAATTTAAAAACTCTCATACTTCAAAGGACATCATTAAGAAAGTTCAAAGACAACCCACAGAGCAGGAGAAAGCATTTGCAATTCCTGTACGGAAGTGGTATCCAGAATGTACAAAGGCATCTTATAACTCAGAAAATAAAAGACCCAAATACAAACAGTCCAAGAATCTGAAGAGATGCTGTTCAGATATTTCTCCAAAGAAGATGTACACATTAAATGGTACTCAAACTCCCTAGTCATCAGGGAAATGCAAGTCAAAACCACAATGAGGTATCATTTCACACCACAAGGATGGCTAAGACAGAAGACAGGTAACAACAGGTGTTGGCAAGGATGTGGAGAACCTGGAGCCCCCGTTCATTTCTGGTGGGATCGTAAAGTGATGCAGCCACTTTGGAAGAGATGTTGGAGATTTCTCAAAATGTTAATGTACTTCCCAGCACTTCTACCTAAGGGAGGTAGGTGTATACCTAAGGGAGATGAAAACACACGTTCACACAAAAACATGTATGCACATGTTCACAGAAGCATTATTCATTATAGCCTAGAAATGGAAACAACCCCCATGTCGAATGGATCAACTGATGGGTGGATAAAGAAAACGTGGTACATCCATAACTGGAATGTTACTTGACTATAAGAATGAATGAACAACCAATACGTTCTATATCATGGAAGGACTTTGAAAAAAAGATGCTAAATGAGAGAAGCCGGACCTGAAAGCTTCCCGTTGTATGATTCCATATGCATGAAATGGCCAATCCTCCGAGACAGAACATAGATCAGTGGCAGGGGCGGGGGGAGGGGAGAATGCCAGTAGGGTTTTTGTGAGTGGTTAAAACGTTCTAAAATTAGATGGTAGTGATAGTTGCACAAGTCTCTTAATATACTAATGGCCATCGGATCACACGTTTTAAAAGGAAGAGCTTACGGTATCTGATTTCTATCTCAATAAATTTGTTATAAAACAAGAAGACTGAAGCACAAGGTAATAAGAGGTCTACGTTTTCTTCTTTTCTCCTGATGCGCCATCACCCAGCCATCACCATCTGGGGACTTACACACTGTGCCGATTGATTATGGACCCGCCATCTGCGGCTGCCTCACAGGCAGTTAGGTGTGCCTCCGAAATCTCCGGCTCCCGAGACCTGGTGGCTGTTATGTGGGCAGTTTGGGAAGACTTCAGGAAAGTCCCTCTTGAACCATCAGGCTACGACACTTGGCTCAGAATGTTCCCTGCCTTCTTTCCACCCCCACATACGTGTGAACATTAGGGCTAGTGAAGCCCTGTGTTAAAATCCTAAATCTGCAACGGGCACAACCGGAAAATTCTTGTTGACCCGCTTGGCTTTTGTTGCTTTTTGGAGCATCTAATAGATGCTGAATACCTTTTGCTGACTAGTGAGAAATATTCCAATAAAGAATGGCACGGTTTTGATATTTTGATGTAAGGGTTCACAAGACTTCAAGACAGTACAGCGGTCGTCTCTGGGAGCAGCGGACAGAAATGGAGAGAGAATTCATGCGTTAAGGACCAAAGCCTTCCACCTGCCCCCTTCCATCTTCCTCATATTTGTGTAATTTTGTTTTTAATGATATATGTTCAATATGGAAATGAGAAGCTGCTTAATTAATTCAGTTAGAATACTCCAGTTTGAGGAAAAATCTCAAAACTTTCAAATGATTTGACTAAATTGACTGCTCATAAGTCAAGTTACTGTCTCTGAGTGCCCTGGGAAGCACAGCTCCTGGTTCCCCTTCTAGATTTTAGGTTGTGTGCTTGCTTCCTTGTCTCCTTCCCTGCTCTCAACCAAGACTGTGCTGTGTGTTAACTAAAATTTAAATAAACACATAAATGAACTAAAAGTACAAGAAGCCGACGTGTGGAACAGCAGGATGTGTTGGCATAGGGCAGACCCAGGTTGTGGGGGTGGGGGGTGCTTGTCTGAGGCCGGCCCGCCTTCTGGGGCCCGGCCCTGTCTGCACATGCCAGCGGCCAGGGGCCAGCTCAGAACACACGTCCCTGAGCTCATTAACGGAAAGTGCTCAATCCGTTTCTCGTTCAACTGCCAGCTCATTAGAGGTGCCCCAGACTTAGCTGAGTTTACTCCATTTTTACTAGCTTTCCCCTTGGTTTTGATTAACTTTGGTGCCATAATTGCTCACTTCGGAGTCATCCTATGTTATATGACCCTTAGGCAGCTAGTGTTGTGTTGTCGGGAAGGATGGGGTGCACGAGGTACTTTGATTTGCCCTCCCCGCAGCCCTGTTAGGTCGGTTCTCCTGCTTACTGAGGTTGTAGAAGGGTGAACAGGCAGTGTGCCCAATGTCCCACAGTGTGCCGTGGGTCAGGGGAGGTTCAGGCTCCCAAGTCCACAGCCCTGACGATGGGCGGCCTCTCCGTATGGGCTTGCTGAGCTCGCAGTAACTTTGAGGGTGCTGTTCTTGTCAGCAGGGTTTTCTCATCACACAAGTACAGTAGGCAAAGTGTGTGTGTGCATCTTTAACTGAGAAAGGTTACAGGAAAAGCAGTGTGCACAGCGGGAGGAGGCCGGGGAAGAGGATGTGACCCAGAAGCCGAGGATCAGAAAGGAAGCAGACACGTTCACTGTCCTGCAGGGGCGAACTGGTGACGGACCCGCTGTCAGCCCAGCTGCCTGGTCACCTTCCTGCATCCGCTGCAGAGCGGGACACGTTTTGGAGGAAGAGGGAAGCACGTGCTACGGAGCAGGGGCTCGGCGGGTCTCTAGCAAATGGATCAGTTTCGTATCAGTTAGTGAACGACATACTTACGAAAGAGGTCAGGCTCTCTCCTGGGTCAGATACATTTGAAAATCTGACTGGTGTCGGGTGCCATGGGCAGTAGCATCTGAGGCTGTCCTATGTGAGTTCACCGACCAGTTGCTGTGGGCTTCTTTAAACGAAACACACTTCAGGGGAATTGGCATGTTTTCCTGTACTGTGCGCACACGCTCTCTTTATATATAAATATATACATTTATCATTAGTGTTACATTTATTCACAGCTGTCAGTCCAGCTACTTCAATATAGATCCTCTTATTAAGATTTACAGCCTTAATAGATGTATCCTTAAGATTTCAAGGTGGATTATTTTCCATGATTTTGCAGCTTTCGTTGTCTAAGGAAAGTTGTTTCATGAAGCCAAACACATTTGTATAGAGTTAAGAGTAACTTCCTATTTTACCGTCTGGTTTTCTGTCGAGTGTGTCTGAGTTAGCCTTCTTTCCTCACCTTTACCAAATGCTTAACATATCTCTAAAACAGTGCAGAAAAACCTATTGTAATTATTTGTTTTCATTTCAAGTCTTTCCCTGAGTTCAGTTATGAAATTTTAGCATGACTAAGAATCATTTGGGGTAGCTGTTGAAAATGGAGCCGAAGATTCTCTGATTTAAGACGTCTAAGCTAAGTGCCCAATATCTCTGCATTTTGAAATGTGACGTCCAGACAGATGTTATGCTGGGAGTTACTGGACCACAATTTGGGAAACCTACTGACCAGCTGTGAGCAATTCTTAAGGGGACAGGTTTTGTCCTATTCACCTCTGTATATTCCTAGCACCTGGCACATCATCTGAGGCAGCACGTGCTCATTAAGTTCTTGTAAAAGGGATGGATGGATAGATGGATGGACGGATGGATTGATGGATGGATGGACAGAGGGATGCATAGATGGATGAATGGATGGATAGATGGATGGATGGACAGATGGATGGCTGGATGCATAGATGGGTAGATGGACAGATGGCTGGCTGGTGGCTGGGTGGATACATGGACACCAGTCTCCTTGCAAGCAGGGCTGACAGTTTCTAAGCCATTCGCTGAGCTCTGAACAAACTGTGGCAGTCAGTTATGTCTTTTCTAAACCCTAAAGAACATTTTGATATGTCTTAAATAAGAATATATCAGTCCCTGCCTAAATAGGATATACTTTAACTTTTTTTTTCTGATTTCAAAAGTTATCAAAGCAAAATCTGTACGCCCTGATTATTTCATTGTCTTTGCAACTAGCTCATTGCTTGTTTATCCTGTCTCATGAATACAAGTCAGAGATATGTTTGCATCACAAATAAACTGCCTTCCAAGTGCCTTAACACTGAATTTAGATTTGAATAGCGCTAAATGGGTCTTCACATTTGGCTGTAGTGGGTAATATGACCATTCATAGCCTGTTTCCATATATCTTCATGACAAATGTAAACATAATTAACTCTTATTCAAAAGTAATTGGGTGGTAAAATCTAGTGATTTCTAAACGCGTCCCCCATTTTAAGAAACTCCATTATGCAAACATTCAAATTTGTGGAATGCATATAAATTCAGCACCAATTCATTTCAAAATTATCCTCTGCTTTACCACAGGATTCAGTACCGGAGGTTTTCCAACAATGGGATTCCATAAAACAGTGACGACGTTGGTAATCTTGCAGTAATCCAGCGTAGCCACTCGCTCATGATCGTGCGGCTTTCCAGGTGGTCTTTTATGCTCACCGTGACCTTCTTCATGGTTTCATCATGTTCACCTTTGTTTCATCAGTGTCTTAAAGACTTGGTGCCTAATTAATACTCTAAGCATCTAAAGGACGTGTTTTGGATTCTTGCACACCTCTATCCCTTGAGATCCCTAAAACATTGTGGGAGCCCCCTTAATATTTATTAAATGGGGACTCTTGCTGCAGAAAGGCAGATAGTTCTGTATTATGATGTATGAGTGCTGTGTGGCTGTGGAAGGAAAATGAAGGCTTTGAAGGCTCCTTGGAAATTTCTTCTTGTTATAAAATAAGAATGACCTTTGCAACTCCATTTAGGTCCAGCTCCTAGTGAATTACGAGGTGTTCCTTATGGAAGACCTTTCCTGTAGTCTGCTCACCCTCCAAAGACCACAGAAGTTCTCTGTAGAAGAAAACGACATCTTCTCAGTCTGCTGAGGGTTGCCCATGCCAGGTGAAGTTTATCACCATCCCGAGTTTCAGGAAGAATTACTCTCAGGGTGGCTCAGCTCATTACTGCTGCTCTTCGTCTGCTGTTCCCAGTGGCCGTGGCCTTTGTGGTGGGTGTGCAGCCTCTCTCTGCTCCCTTCTCCCCCTGTGGAAACACCCTGTGGTCTGAGCGTGGGGGTCCACTCAGGGCACCAGAAACCAGCAGAAAGGAGGCGATGGAATGGGGAGACTTTAGGATGAATTCAGAGAAACCTTCCTCCCTTTTTCATTTAAAGATTTGTTTATACAGAACCGCGGGTCTACTTTCACAAAGTCAGTTACTGGGAGAGAGAAATAAAGGAGATCCAGGGGTGCCTGGAGGGCCCAGTCGGTTAAGCGTCTGACTCTTGATTTCAGCTCAGGTCACAATCTCATCGTTGGTGAGGTTGAGCCACATGTTGGGCTTTGTGCTGACAGCATGGAGCCCGCTTAGGATTCGTATTCATTCATTCTTTCTCTCTCTCTCTTCCCCTCTCCCTCTCTCTGCCCAGCTTGCTCACGCGCATTCTCTTTCTCTCTCTCAAAATAAGTATTAAAAACGTAGAACCATGTAATACATGCCTGTAAGCACTGGGGTGTGTGTAGGTGGACTTCTCTCCAAATTAAATTCCAGTCCTTGACCAAATAATGGGATGTGATTATGTGATTCCCAAGTGATGGGAAAGACAAAATACCCACTGTGATTCCCACTCCGGATTCAGACCCTGAGTGCAAACTGGCGAGCCAGCTGTGTCAACCAAAGAGAAAGGACACATAGATTTTGGCTCATGTGACAGGTGAGCTGGGAGCAAGTGGTCTGTCTGATTCTTTGGAACTGGTCAGTTTAGGCGATGCCGTCAAACGTGCGTGTGTGCACGCGGGCAGTTTGCCGTCCACCCCTCCTGCCTCCTGGCCCCTCTCCTTGTCCCTCTGGCTTTATGGAGGGGAAGCTGTGGGCAGGTAGAATGAAATCTAAACCCGCTCTGCTGTTCAGGCCCCAGTGATCCCTACTCCACAGATCTCATTCCCAGTTCAAATGCCAGCAGAAGTTAGAGGGTGAGTCCTGGTGTTTTCCAAGGTGCCTGGTCAGCCTGGGGAAGGGGGACTTCCTCACAAGGTTGGGCACGTCGGAGTCTGCTCCCAGGCAGTGGCCGCCCTGGCCTGTACCGGATGCGGGGCTGATGCTGGCCTCACCTTGGCATTGTCCTTTAGCGTTGCTGTGGTCCTCCGCCAAGTGGGGCCTCTGTCCTCAGGTCCTGAAACAGCGTCTGTTTTAACTGGGAAAGGCTCATGGAAGCCAGTCCACCTGGAGGAAGCCCGCGGGGGCCTGCAGTTCCCCAACCCTGTGGGCATCTCGCTGGAGCCGGGAAGTCCATTCACGGGTGCCGACTGACAACACGCCATCACGCCTGCTTCCCAAGGGTGGCCTGCACGTTTCAGCTCATTCCGCAGTTGGCAGTCTTGGGCTCCGGGTTCACCGCTTTTGGCCCTTGGTCATGCACTGCAGGTTCATTTTGTATCAGTCGCTCCCCATTTCCACTTCCCATTCTTCAGATTCATAATAGATAGGATGCTCATTTTCACCTCCCTCCCAAACCCCTTGGGGGGAAAATACCAGAACAAGAAAATCATGCCCAACTTGTGGTCTGTGCAATCGTCTAGAATGGTGTGGATTTTCCACTTGGGCTGGCCAGCTGGGACCGTGGTCCTCTGAGGAGAGCCAGCCACAGGGCTAGCCTCTGGGATAGCCACTGGTGGGGGAGGGATTTAGGGGGCCAAGGAGGCTGAGGTAACCGACCTCTAGGCCGAAGGAAGACAGGGCCGGTCGGTTCCAGACTCTGAGAAGGGAGTGCTGGGTGGTCCCTGGCTCCTTGGCAGGACTCTGGGGGCGCTGGGCAGGCTCCCTGCTCCTTGGCAGGACCTTGGGCTGCCATGCCCAGGCTTGTTCATCCTGATGCCCTCTCTGTCCTTGCTCACGGGTATGTTGCCATCACCAGCAGTGTCTGCAGGGCCCACATTCTGGACACAAAGCACCATTTGCCTCTTGGGATCCCTCTGGTCCTGGTCCCGTGGCTCTCAGTCATCCAGCCTGTCCCGCCCTGGGAGCCCCAGAGCTGGGCTAGCCGCATAGTCACCTTCATCCAGGGCCATCCCTGCTCCCCAGTGAACAGGCAGACGGAGTTGGGGTCTGCAGCGTGGCAACGGTGGGTGCACTGTGGCGAGCATCTCCCTGCACCTTCCGCTGACCGGGCTCCGGAGGGCAGAGAGCGGCGACCTCCAGGGGAAGCCAGCAGGCAGTCCATGTGGGGTCGTCAGAGCCTTCCACCAATTCATGTAGCCCTTTGTAAAGACGCTCCAAGGAGCCCTGCCTGGATCTTCGATGGCTTTCCTTTTCTGACACCTTCCACCTGTACCCAGTGGTTTGCTTACAAAAGGGATTAAAAGCAGACAAAGCACAAAGTATCAGCCAGTCTAGGCTACTGTGGGTTTGTGCCAGACTGAATATCTCCCAAGTCAGTACTTCCATTAGGAGAGAGCTTCTCGGGCTGCGAAGCTGCGCAGCTACTCCTGGCAGAGGGTGTCGGGGTGGCAGCTGAGACAGAGAGGTGTCCATCTGTGACGGCGCGACCTGTCGAGATCACATGCAGATTGGATCAAAGTGCTCCGAACAATGGAGCACAAGGTTGGAGGAGACCTGCTTTTGATGTAGATTGTGCTCATCTCGAAGCCGTACCTGCAGCCTTACTTCGCTCTCCTGCATTCTGGCAGTTTCTTGGAGAATCGGGGTCTTGATGGCCAGGGAGAAAGGGAGCATGCTGGTGTCCGGGTTCTGCGGCCCAAGCAGGCCGGGAACCAGACTGGGCTAGAATCCAGCTAGCGCCAGCAGAGCCGCCGTCCCACGGCCCAGTGTCCCACGACTCTTCTCCCTGCTAACTGTCCCTCCGCTGTGCACGTCCCAGGCTCTGCTGATCACGACGGTCCTATGTGGTCCTCCCCTCCAGAAGACCAGCACACCAGGAAAGTGCCCTTTGTCAAGGTTGTGGGGGCCCCGGGGGTGTCACGCCAGGACCCTGACCCTGTGCGCTTTTCCCCTGCTCACGCACAAGTACCGCCATTAGGGTGCAGATATAGAGTCCGTGCCTGACCCGTCGCCCTGTGCCCGTCATAGTCACTGAGCAGCCGAGGTGCGTCCCGCCTGCTGGGGAGGCCGGCCACCCACTCAGCCTCACGCTCGGTCTCTGCCAGACCAGGGCTGAAGCTCAGATGTGTGACCTCGGGGGCCCTCTTGTCACCACATCGCCTCCCTGCCATCAGGGGGCCTGGCATCCGTTCCCTGGTGTTTCTTCTCACCGCCCTGGGGTGCTGCCGCCGGCCTGTCTGCCCTGCCGCCTCCCAGGTTAGTGGGGTTGGAGGTCGGGCAGGGGCTGCCATGTGGGAAGTTGGCCTCATCTGGCTGGTTGTTAGGAAGCCCGTAATGTGGCTCCCTCCCACGCTGCCTCCACAGCCACCTCTATCCTGGCCTCGTCCACCGGCTCCTTGCTCTCGGCTGGATGAGACGTTGGGGAAAAGGGGGGGTTTGGCTGCGGTCGCTCCCCTTCTCTTCTGCCATTTATTGTTCTGACTTTCTACCCACCCCCCCCCCTTTAAATTCTCTCCATCTCAACAGCAGGATTCTCGGCTGTGTTCATGAGGGGGAGTGATCCCCAACCCAGGAAATCCCCCAAGCTCTCCACTGGAATGTGGGAGGAAAATATTAAAATTTAAAAGTCTTGTGTGATTAAAATAATGTTTTGCAGTTTTTGCAAACACAGAATTTCAGTTTTATGTGTTCTCTGCATGGACCAGAATTTTGGTTTTGTTTTTGTGGACTTGGATTTCTTGGGTTTGAAGAGAGGACGCTGTGTGTGTGGTCCATGTGACATCCACAGGAGGTCACAGTTAGGGCTCCTTGGGCCTGGCAGCACAGGGGGAAACTGAGGAGGAAAGACACTCCAGGCGGGACATAATGCACGCTGCTCATTCAGAGCTGCTCTTGTGGCAAAGCCCTCCTCTTAGACGCCAGCTTGGTGGGAGGAGCGCCGGGCCCGTCTGGCCTCCATGACCCGGCCACCCCGGCCCTGAGTCGCTGGGCAGTCTCACTTCTGCAGGGTCTGGTGTCACATCTGCGAAATAAGGGCTGTCTCTCAAGTTCTGCATCATCTGATTGACTCACCAAACCAGAAGCCCAGGCAGGAGAGGGTCACTCCCCACCCAGGGCTCACACACTCCGGCCTGGGACTCGGTATGTGCCGTGCATCCAGAAGCAGGGAGAAAGGCCAGGGGGACAATGCTCGGACTCCGGGAGCTTCCCAGGAGACACGGCACCCCAGGTGGGCTCGGGGGCAAGGACCCATGCGAAAGGCTGCCCGGTGCCCATCCACTGGCACCCGCAGTGCTTTCGGGGCCTGAAGGCCTGGTTGCTGCCCTGGGTGAGAGGCAGCCCGACTGTGGGGCTCAGGGGCACCGAGCGGGCGCCCCAGGTGCTCCCTGGACCCACTGCTGAGGAGGCCATGGCCGGTGTGGAGGCCTCTCCCACACACCACACCAATGCCAGTGCCCTAAATGCAGAGGCGTCCAGACTCACCCCAGGTCACTCTGAGGCTGTGTGAGATGGACTCATCCCTCGGGGCGCCCGGGCCCTCCCCTCAGCCCCATTTTACCACCCTCAACCTCAGAGGAGCTCACAGAAGCCCCTTCATTGGGAAAGGTGAGGAAATGCAGAGATTTTGAATGAGTTGCCCAAAGGGACTGGCCATGAAGGCCACGGCCGAACCTGAGTTCAAGGCTGCTGCCCCGGAGTGACCTGGTGCCGGTGGGACCCCCACCAGGATCCAGTCTGCAATCGTATGGACCCCCGGGCCCTGTATCCACCTGCACGGGGGACCGGCACAGAGCTCTAGGAGTCCCCCCGTATCCTGCTGACAGCAGACTCGGCCTCCTTGGCCTCCCTCCTGCTGTGCGTGCCTCTTGGGGGCCTCTGCAGCCTGGGGTCACCTCTGCTCCTCCTGCAGTCTGTCCTTCCCTCAGTCCACCACAAGCAGCCCATTGTCCATTTTTCAGTGCTCTGTTTCTAGCCCTCGTACCCTGGTTCTCACACCCCAGAGGCCACTGCAGATCCTGACACCAGGGCGTCTGAGGGCTACTTGCCCGCAGCTCAGGGACAGCGAGACAAGTGGGGACGGCTGGTTTAGAGACTGCTGAATTACCGACAGTCGTATGAACTCTACTTGGAAACGTCAAACTCCGTGCTGGGGACATTTAGGCTGAAATACGTTCTTTCCTCTTATTTAAACTGCACCAAACTTGTTTCAGTGAGAAGAAAGATGGGGGGACTATGGTATAAATACATGTCACACACCGCACACACCCTGAGCGTGCATCACGTGCATGTGTCTTGCATGTACACTGCACATGTATAAGTGCATCGCGTGGATGTCTTGCACGTACGCTGCACACACAGTGAGCGTGCACCACAGAATACACATTGTGTACAGTTGCACACTGCATATGCATTGTACAGATGCATGCATGCGTTGTTAACAAAGCCCTCGGCACTCTCATCAAGGAGAGAATTTCAGAAGAGTTTTCCTTGTGTAATGATAAGTGAGGAAACTACAGTTCTGAGGAAACAGGGAAATGAGGAAGGTTCGGCCAAGTTCAGGGTTGGCTGGAGGTGCAGGAGGATGTTTTCCTTCTATGAAAGGCCACCTTTTTCTCCGCGTGGACCACGGAGGGTGCGAACGGTCACAAAACCCGGTGGTCACAGGGCAGGAGGAGAATTCCAGGGGGGACAGGCTTCAGGGGCCTTCTGGGGCAACAGGCCATCCTGGTGACGCCAAGCACTAGAGCTTTAGACCTACAGCTGGCGTTTTGAGGTTCTGGAGACTGGGGTCACCTCAGGGCACGCTGATGGAAAACAACAGAGCTTCATGTGGACCTCGTGCTCTGGTGACTGGGGTCTGTGATGTCCATCTGCCCAGGGCACGTATCTGGTCCAGGAGAGTGGGGGGACTCTTGGGGGTGACCCTGTGAGGCCCCTTCTCAGGAAGGCACCACAGTTCTGGGTTAAACAGCAGCGTGCTTTCCCCCCTCTCGCCTCCGTCCCCTCATAAACAAAATACCCACAAACACCTTCCAGAGCTTACGGATCGAGCATTCACTGCAGACCAGCCACCGACCAGGCAGAAGGACCCCGTCCAGGTCTCCCTTGGTGCGCGGTAGAGAGACCCAGCGAGGCCTCTCGGGAAGGCCAGGCCCTGGGCGATGCTGGGCCCATGCTGCACACCCAGGCCACTGGGGCCAGGTGGACCTCACACTGGCTGCCCCTGGGGCCCATGCCAGAGCTTTCACAGCTTCAGCATCAGTGTCACCGCATGGTGATCGTGAACACATGTGAATGAAGGAGTCCGTGGCAGCGGACCGAGGCTCCGACTCTAATCCGTGCAGTCCCGCCCACCTGCACGGGCACCCTCAGAAGACACATTCGACAGTGCATGGGACTGGGGTATCTGGGAGGGGGACACTGTCCTGGTCACAGTGTCCCCAAGTGAGACCCTGCATATCAGGCTTCTCTGCGCTCTGAGAGGGACAGGGAGGGTGTGAACAGCCAGTAGGCGGCCACAGGCGTGCCCTGCTCCTGCCCAGAGCCTCTGCCCACAGCACCTCATGCTGGATTCTCAGGGCTGCCTGAGTTTGTAGCAAATAAAACCACAGGACATCCAGGCACACTGGAGTGTCAGGCGGACAGCACGTCCTGTGTACACATAAGCGTCATTGCTGCATTTCACCCGCCAGCCTTGTCAGGAGCCTGCGGGCTCCTGCAAACCTCACCTCTTCATCTCCAGGCCAGACCTCTGTCCTCCTGCCTGCTGTGTGCATTCTAGTGCCCTCGGTGCAGGAATGGAGGTGCCCCAAAGAACCGAGCCTATAACTGTGTCCGAGTCCCAGCGATGATGCCACGTCGGGGGTGCTGGGCTGTTGGAAACGGTCCCCCGGCAGATAGGAAAACAGACTGCAGGGAGATCGGATTCCTTAGTGGAGAAAACAGCTTTTGCTACATGTCTGGAGTGTGACACGAGGGACAGGTGCGTTTCTCCCCCCTTTGCACAAACCGCTGGCGAGCGTCTTTGTCTCTAGAGGTGGAATTACACACGTGTGTATGTACATCATGCATGCGCGTGTGTGTGGGGGAGCGGGGAAGAGGGAGACGGGAATGGGGGCGGGGAGAGAGGGAGATGCAGAGATCACTGATTTTGCTCTGAGTCAAAAAAGTGGGTTCATCTTGTCCACTTGGCTCATCTGATTAAATCCACTAACAAAAACTGGACATCATCGTGTTTCTGCATTATTCAATTTTATAATTTCTTAGTGTTGGGACAGAGGACGCCCTGTCTTCCTCTGTACCTGTCTCTTTGCCGTGTCTCTGGGGTGTCTCCACATCTTGCCTGTAAGCGGTCGCCACGTCTACTTGGAAGGGAACATGCTTGTTCCCTGCTGCAGGCCTCCTTGGTGGCAAGGTAACATCCGTATTTATTTAAGATGGTAAAGACCAAGGTTCTTTGCATAAAGATTGTGCATAAACATTTTACATTTTTAATAGGTGCATTCCCAAACACAAACTCGTGGTACACCGCATCAAACACATTTCTGGGTCTCACCCGCGGCTTGGGAGGGGGAGGGTTGCTGCGCTGCCCGGGACCACCAGGTGTCCATTCTCCACCGGCTGCAGGACGGCCCCCTCCCCCCACAAGTTGTTCTGATCTACGAAAAGGCATCCGAGGAACTGACCCTCTTCAGAAATGACTGGTACAGAGAGTGAACTCACTGTGCGATTGGGGGGGAGAGGGGGGTTGGACAACAGCTTAGGGCTGGGCTGCGGCGTTCGTGATGCAAAGCCCGGTGCTCCCCGAGTCCTGGGCATGCTGTGATGCCAGCGAGGTCAGTTCTGACCCCGCCCTCCCCAAGACGGCGTTGGGGGCGGTGGTTTGTCCCCTGGTACAGCCCCCCTCCTTAGGCATCATGATGCCTTTCCGACGGCTCTGCTGTGATGAGCCCCGTGATGCCGACCTCACGCCCCCGCCCCATCCTGCGGCCAGAAAGGGGGGCGATAATGCAGCCAAATGGCTGGTACCGTCACCCCGTCTTTCCCCCATGACGGTTACTGAGCCTTGTTTTCTTGCTGAGTATGGCCCGTGTTCACATGGCTGGGTCTTAGCATGGGCTCGGAGAATCACACGTAGGATCACTGTGCTGGCTCCTTAGGGGACAGAGTGACAAGGAGGCTGAGCTGGTGGGGTTGGGGGGGCGTGGGGGTGGGGTTGGCTGCGGGTGTAGCAAGCTGGCTTTTTCTGACTTGAATGGTAGGGTGTAGCATTCTCTTTAACGTTAGTGGTTGCCAGGCTGCTGTAGACAAACTGACCGCCCCCCAGGTTCGTATGTGACCCCTGACCCCCCAAGGTGATGCTGGCAGGAGCTGGGGCCTCTGGGAGGTGATGAGGTCATGAGGGCTGAGGCGACTCAGTGGGAGTAGTGTCCTTATGAAAGGAACTGCGGGGAGCCCTGCCACCCTTCCCCCAGGTGAGGACACTGCGAGAAGATGCTGTTGTGAACAAGAAGAGATTCTTCACCAGACACGGAATCTGCTGGCACCTGGACCTTGGGCTCCCAGCCTCCAGAGCCACCAGGGTCACTTTGTTGCTTGTTAACCACCCGACGACCAGTATATCCCGTCACAGCAGCCTGAACACACCGAGACTTGATGAGAATCCCAAACCATACGTTTCCCCACAGTCAGGCGCGTGCCGTCCTCCCTCCCGGCTCTCACAGGCCACACCTGTCCTTCTCGCCTGTTTCAGAATGAGCACCCGAGTCCAGACCCCCTTATCCGATGCTTCAAGTGGGGGAGACCTCTGGTTCCCCGGCGCCCCGGGCTCTGGGGGGCAGTGGCGGCGAGGCGAGCGTGCAAGTAGAGCAGAGAGACGGGTGGTGCTGACGGCTCCAGGGCAAGTCCCCGGAGACCCCAGGCCAGCTGCTCAGCTGAGCTCTTTCGCTTGGGGTCTCCGTGGCCAGACCTGTGCTTCGACAATGGGCCTGGGCCACCTCGGGGCTCCTGTGCCAGTCGGGGCTTGCATGTAGGGGTGTCAGACCCTAGTCCCACTCTCCAGGAGACAACAGGAAAACAGCTGAGGCACTGAAATCCCGTCAGACGGGGCAGTCACGTGGAAACGAGAAGATGCCTCGTGACGTGACTCCAGGAAAGTCACTCGGAGTTCAGAACTGATCCTTTCTGTCTGGGGGACCCACAGAGCTGTGGGACTCTGATCAGGTGTCCGCTGGAACTGCCCCAGGCTGCACCGTGGCAGACAGCAGGGCTGGCACCGGCTGGCCTGTCCCTCGTCCCCCACAGCCTCACGGCATCTGCTGCTGTTTTCGAGCGTCACGCTAAACCAGCTAGATAGCGTTAAGCCGTCTCAGAGCCAAGCGGATATGATCTCCACAGCTATCTGTTTTTAATTTAAGCCTGTTTAAAAATTGAGGGCCCCTCTATCGCTAATTTGTTTCGGCAATATTAATTAACGGTTTCGCATTACAGCGGTTAGGGTGCCGCTCCTATTAAGACAGATTAGCAGGAGCGGGAGTTCGGAAAAACAATCTGTGAAGTGGCCAGAGGCAGCCGGGGGGTCACCTTGGGGTGTGGGAGAAGGACGGCACGTTTGTGCAAACATGCTATTAGCATCCCGCAGCGCAGCTGTCGAGTCCCCCGCTGCATTCCGCAGCTAATTCGGGGGGCAGATTCCATGAAATGGGATCTCGGACTGGAGCTCTGAGCCAAATTCGCTGTAAAATGCTGAAACTTAAAAAGTAATTGTTCCCTTCCATTGTGTTATAGATTCCTGTGGTTTCTCCCCTCCCCACGGTGAGCGCTGCGTTAGAGGGAGCAGCGGAGGGTGCGGTTAGTGGGTCCCTGAAAGGACCCCCAGAGGGCGTGGTGGGGCAGCTCACCTGCGGGAGTGGTTTTAAGTTCCTCCCCCTCTTCCTCTGTGGGAAAGACACAGGGGTAACACCACTGCAGTCCGAAATGGAAATGCAAAACAAAACAAAGTGAGGAGGGGCGGTCCTTGAGTGACGGAGAAGCGGGGAAGCAAGTCAGGGCCAGTGTCCGTTTCTACCCCACGGTGTTTCCTGATACCTCTGTGCCTTTCTCCGAGTTCCCCCAGGGCCATCCCGGGTACTCATTCTCTTCTCTGCGGCAGGAGGGACGCCTTTCTGGAGGAATTTAATGCTCTTTGCGTCACCTGTTTTCAGGCTGGGGGGCAGGAAGTGAAGAGCGAAGAGAGACGGATGGAGATCTTATGATTTTATCTTGTTTTATGATAATGTTTCCAGGGAATGAGTATCCATAGATCCTCCTTGACTCACGATGGGGTTACGACCCTATACACCTACCTTAAGCAGACGGTTTTCTTAAGTCAAAAGTATGTTTAGTCCACGTAACCTTGGACGTCCCGGCTTAGCTGGGTCTACTGTGGCCGTGCTCAGAACACTTAGGTCAGCCAGGGTCGGGCAGAGTCCTCAGCACCACGGCTGTTTGATAAGAATGTTGCCTGTCTTATGTAGTGGACTGAATCCCGCGCTCACAGTGAGGAGCAGAATGGCGGTGTGGGTGTGGAGGACTGTCATTGTCCAGGTCACTCACAAGGGAGGATCGTGCCACATGCCGCTCGCCTGGGACAAGATCCAAATTCAAAATTCAAAGAATGGTTTCGACTGAACGCATCTCGCTTTTGCACTATCGTCTAAACCTTGTTACTTCAAACCGTCCTACACTGGGGACCATCAGCATGTGCTGACACGGTCTCATTATCACTTCCGATCTCGTTAGCGCACAGGAGTCCTGCACTGGGACGACGCACCTGCCGCAGGCCAGGAGCATGGGCCGAGGTGGGCGGGCCCCGGTCTGCATCGGTTACCCGTGTCAACCGAATGTGCAGACTGCACGGCCCGCTCACCGGTGTGTGAGTGTTATAGACCCCTCAGTTAGGCCTGTACTGTGGCCTGGAGAATTTAACGAAGTCTTGATCTCAGGCCTCTGGATAGGAGACCCAAAGCCAGATCTCATGCAAGTGAAAGAACAAAACTAGCCCAGTTGTGCAAAATGCCCCCCACAAGGAATGGGTAAAAATCAGATCCTGTAGAAATCAGCACCTACAATTTTAATCTTCACTGAGAATACTGCTCTTCAGAACTTCCTCCCTCCTCAACACGGAGGTGAAGCAGGTGCAGCCTTCCCTTTCCCTTCCTGGGGGAGAGGGACACGTCGCTCCCCGCCTCCAGATGGGCTGGCACTTAGGTGCCTGGTACGGTGCACTGGCCAATCGACAGGCTCCCTCAGGTCTTCATCTGTGGGGTGTGGGGAGGCTGTGCTCACCCACACTTGTCTTGAGGCCAGAGCAAACCTCCAGCCCTTCCTGCATGGTCCTGCTCCCCAGGGGTGGGGGAGCAGAGCCGCACAGAGATCATAACGGTGCAGGTGAACCAACCTGCCTGCTTGGGAATCACAAGTTCAGGGTCCAGCTCGGAACTCCTGCACCTGCTGGATGGGTTTTTCCAGTGGGATCCATGACGGCGTTTAAACACATTCTCCACGCTCTCACATTTGAGTTTTCCCTCGCTGCGTGTCACTATGAAGGAGCTCCGGTCAGAGAGGGTTCCGAGCACTCTCAGAGACCAGGTCTGTCATCTGCTCACCCAAGACCACCCCGTGTGAGGCAGAACCTCGAATTTGGTCTGGGAACGTAGAATGCTGATGTTGATACTCAGCTCTAAAACTGCCACTGCAGCAGCCAGCAGGGCCGCCTCCCTCCCAAAGGGCTTGGGCAGGGCCTGATGGCTCAGTGTCAGGGGGCCTGCCTTTTCCGGGAGTCTGGCTGGCCCGGGGCTGCAGGCTTGCTCTCCTGGTGCAGGTGCTAACAGCACCAATAGGGGACATTGGGCTGTGCCTTCGGAGACCTGGGGCCCCAGGACCAGGGGGAAGCAGGCTGTATGGACAGCTTCGGGCAGAGCGGGACTTACAGGGATTATTGGGATCTTTTTCTGAATTAAAGATCTGTCCCTGAATCCAGGCCACGTCCAAGATAGGATTGGACTGTAATAAAGCCACTGATGGTGACTGGTCTTGAGTCCCCAGTCTGCTCAGCCCCACCCAGCCCTGGGGTGCAGGGGCGAGGCGACCAGGTAATGAGCCTCTGAGCCCGCAGTGCCTGCGCTGTGATGGATGACCCGCAACCCTCGCGCTGCTCCGCGCCCTCCATCATCCAGTCGGGTGGTTAGCGGACTGTCAGGGAGAAATAATTTAGCGGCCGTGGCTTTAACTGATGTGCCTTTAACTGATGTGCCGCATTCTGGGGCCAAATGACTGTTACAAAGCAGCAGTGCTGCCCAGCTCCTCCGTGCAGGCGCTCGGCGCTGACAGCATGAAAGGAGATGGCATCGAGGCCGGCACTCACTGACACCCTTCGGCGGGGCCGCTGCAGCGGTGGCAGAGGGGAGCGGGATGGCAGAAGGGCCGGGCGGCGGGGGCCTGTGTGGGCCTCCTGGGAGATGGTGGCTGGGAGACATAGGCCATGGCCAAGGACACGGCAGCCTGGGGCTCACACAGGCTGCAGAGGGCACAAGCAGCTTCCTTGCATGTTGTTGGCACGTTTAAGTTACAAGAGCGTAGACACAGGGCAGGAAGGACCAGACACAAACCCTGCAGGGATGCGGGAGGAGAGGGAGCAGGGCTGCAGCCTCTCCCTCCCTCAGAGATATGTAGGGGCTCACGCGGGCGGAGCCAGCTGCTTTGCGAACACCGTGTTTATGTGGACGGTGTGTTACTGGAGGGTGGGCTACAAGGCAAGGCTGGTGGAGCCTCCGGTCTAAACCCCTCTGAGCTGCCGCTTACCACCTGCAGTAAGTAGAAGCGGGGGCAGTGGTGACGGAGAAACAGGGGTCTCCCTCCGTCTCTGCACCTGCTGTGCGGGGCAGGTCACAGCCGTCGCCGAGGGCCAAAGACTGACGCTGAGTGAGCGCCTGACCCCCACGTGGTTCTGCTCCGGGGTCTTTCCTGGAGCCACGTGCTCAGATGGCCGTACGGCCCCTCGTGCTCCCCCAGGCGCCAGCGGACCCTGTTCTGGGTGCCGTGATGGGGGCACGTGGCCACAGAGGTAACTCAGCTACGCAGGGCCCACTCTGCTCCCACACTGGCCTCCGGGCGTGAGGTGCCTCTGTCCTCAGTCGATACGAAAGCCAACGTGGACGTTATCCTGTATCTGACACACACGACGCCCACAAGTCCTTCCCAGAGTGACAGGAGGGTAATTTGCATAAATAAGCATTTTCAAGACATGGAAGAAAGAGCTTGTCACGAAACCGCAGACAGGTAGTTCCCGGCACACAGACGGACGGTGCCACAAAATATTCCCCAAACGAGTGAAGCTGATCCGGTGTTGTTGGAACGGCAAGATCATGCCCCTGACGCCGGCTCCAGCTCCCTCTCTGTCCCCGAGCTATCTGCCTCAGCTCGTGCACCTCTGTCTGGCCTGGGCCCCGAGTGGCCTCACCAGGGTGAGACGAGCCACGATCGTGGGGCTTTCCCCACGTCCCCAGCTGGAGCCCCCCCCGACTGCCGCCTGGCACACGTCTCATGCACGCTGCCCTCTCGGCTCCGCTCACTGACCTGCGGCCACCCTCTCCCTGGGGAGGGCCCGCTCGGGCCCCGTGCGGCAGCGGTGGCCATCTGGAGGGTGATCTGCTACTGGAGGGTGATCTGCTACCGCAGGGTGTGGGCACATGACTCGCTCTCTCCAAATGCCTGCGAGTCGCTCCTAATGAAGAGGCTGGGGTGGGTGGGTGGGGGCGGAGAGCACCAGGCAGAGCCTGGCTTTGCTGGGAGGCGTGGTGGGAGCAGGGGGGTCTGTGCCCACACCCCCCCCCCCCCCCCCCCCCCCCCCCCCCCCCCGTCCTCTGGGCTCCACAGAGGGCCGCCCGCCACAGCCCTGCGAGGCTCACCTGGGGCAGGAGCTGACCTCTACTCCTGCTGGGGACGTGGCCCGGCAGCCGGATGTCGAAGAGGGCCTGGAGGGCGGCCTGCGCCGCCTGGCCCTTGGCCAGCTTCTTGCTGCGTCCTGAGCCCTCGAACGTCCTGCCGTCCACGCACACGGCCATGACGAAGCTCTTGGCGCGCTGCTTCTCGGCCGGCTCGGCGAGGCACACGTAGCGCAGGCCGGAGCGCAGCTCGTTCAGCACGACCACGGGGTTCCTGTCGCCCGGGGCCGTGGGGCCCACCAGGTCCAGCGGGTGGTAGAGCAGCCGTCCCCGTGGGCGCGTGGGAACCAGCAGCCCGGGGTCAGCAGGGCGGCGGCCGGGCAAGGCCTCGCTGGGGGCGGCGGGCTCGAACTCCTTGAACAGCGTGTCGGGGAAGTCGGCCTGGTCGGAGGTGAAGTCCGTGGATGGGCCGGCGGCGCTGCCCATGGCCAGGTGGGCCTGGCAGGCGTTGGGGAACTGCACGAAGGACCTCAGCGCCAGTTCAGCTGCCCTCATCTTGGCCTTCTTCTTGGTGGGCCCCGTGCCCTCAAAGGTGAGCCCGTTGACGTCCACAGCCACGGCGAAGACCGGGGCATGCACGGGGCCCGTCTGGGAGACCATGCGGTACTGTAGGCCTGGGCGCAGCTCGTGCAGCTGCACCAGCGCGTTCTTGGGCGCCACGGACCACGAGAGCTGCTTCCAGACGAGCTGCAGCGGGCACAGGTGCCCACCGTTGCCCTCCTCCAGTGGCCTCTTGCGCTTCACACCCGGCGCGCTGCCCCGGGCCCGGTCACCGGCGGCCAGGGGCCTCGCCTCCCAGTTGCTCACGTTGCGGTTTTCCTTCACGTCTGCGCTGCTGGTACCTGCAGGTGAGAAAGACAGCCGTGACCCAGGGCCCTGGTGGCTCGCCACCAACGCCGACGTTACCGCTGCCACGGCTGCATGGCAGAGCTCGGCCCCTGCATGTGCCAGCCCGCCACCAGCTGGGCACACCCCCGGGGGGGGGTGCGCTGGCCTGGCACATACACTCGGGGGGTGCCTGCTGGCCGGGGACATGCCCTCGGGGGATGCCCACCGGCTGGGCACATGTGCCGGGGCCTGGAAGAGTCGTGTGGGAGTGGGGGCCGCTCGCTGGGAATGGAAGGGCCCATGTTCCTGGGCATTTCTTGCAGAGACACATTTCTGAGAAGGAGGTGATGGCGGGGGTCCCGCTGCCATCTGTCACTCTGGGCCTGGGCACCACCCCAAATCAATCAAACAGGCAGCCCTTTCCTCCTGTTAGCTTTGGGCAGTGCTGAGGGTAGGGGGCGGCCTTTCCTGCCCAGGACAGTGGTGGGTGAATTGTGGAGCATCATTCAATAGAATGCCACGCCACGTGGCATTCGTTTAATCAATTACGTCTGTATGTGTCAACATAGGTGATTCTCAGAAATGTGTTAGATGATGAAAAGTAATGTGCAGCGGGCGGATATCACTAGGTTATACAGATACACATCATACACGGATTGTGGAGGCGCGTGCAGGGCTGAAGGTCGGAGACTTCGCACCTTCCCCCCGAGAGCCGAGAGGAAGACGGACACGGGCCTGGAGGGTGGCTTCCTTTGTGTCTGTGATTTTCTTTTCCCTTTCTCTCTTCTTTCTTTTCTTTTTCCTCTTTCCTCGCTTCCTTCCTTTCTTTGTAGGAAATGGTAGAAGAGAATTTAGCAAAGCCATCCTTTGCTAACTGTGGTGGGTTCGTGTCATGGTGATTTAACTGCTGTGGACGGGTTATCTCGGACCCCTCTCAGCCTGGACAGCTGTTCCGTGTGGGACGTAGGTCACTTTGGGATCAGGCTGAGGTCTCCACTGCTGCAGGGACGGATGTGCTCCCGCGGCCCTCAGGTCTCCGAGATCTTCGCGGGATGGAGGTGGTGACGGTGTGGCTGCCTTTCACGGAGGCCCCCTCACACCTTCACCTTGCTGCCTTTCTTATTCCTAAAATCCACCCGGGGTCGGGGTCATGGCACCACTTTCTAGAAGATATGAGCCTCAAAGAGGGAAACTCTTGCCCCGAGCTCATTGGTGGAGTTGTGAGCGTGACCTGGGAACATGTGTCTGCTCTGCAGGTGGTTTCTCGGAAGTAGAATTGTCCCGTCATCTTCTCGGCCACCTCACAGGGGTGCCTGCGCGGGGTCTCTGGGAGGCGATGGGGGAGTGCTGACGGTATCAGTTTGGACAAACGCCGGAGCCACACAGGACCCTGGGAGGCAGGAGTGGGTTGTTCTCATCAAGCCCACAGAGATGTGGGGGGACTTTTTCAGCCGGCTCACGGCCTGCTGACAGACTCCCAGCAGGCTCCCTCGGTCCTGTCGCGGAAGCCGAGAGCGGTGGGCTCCGTGACCTTGTCCTTGAGGGGTCGCTGGTGGAGAAGATGGCAGAGCAGTGCAGCCCGCAAGCAGGGGAGGGGGCCCTCCCAGAGCCTGCCCAAGTGCTCCCCAGGCTGCCTTCGCCAGGAACCCTTCCCACAGCTGCTCGCTGCTTTGAGCTGCAAGGTCTGTGCAGGTAACTTGGTCCAAAGGCGTGACGCTGAGGGTTTTGTGAGTTTGAGGTGGGTGATGTGTACAGTCTATTTCGGTAGAAAAAATTACCTTCCAAGTATCATGCACTTAATCTCTACCCCTTTTGTTAATTATTATGTGTCTTGGGCACAGACAGATGGCAAAGAGCTCTGCCATTTTTGGGGCACTTTGGGCCAGAGATAGTAGAACAGATTAACCATGGAGTTTCTCAAATTGAACGTAAAGATGGGAAAAAACCCCAACCCAACCCAAAAGCCCAACTTCAGATTGTGTAGAAAATTGCTGGGAGTGCTCTGATTTCTTATTGATCTCCCACAAGGTGGGGGTCGGTGTGTGGGGGGGGTCCGTGCGGCTGCCGGTGTGGGGGGAGCAGCTGGCACATCAGATGGCCTCTGCTGCCTTCTGAGGTAAAAAGGTTTATCTTGGAGGAACAGCCCCGGCAGACCGACATTTCCCTCCACCTGCCCTGACATCGCTCCACCCTTCTCCTCCCTAACAAGGCCCTGCGGCCGCCTGTACTGCTGTCCTCCGGGCCGAAGCCACGACTGTCAGACTGTGGCACGAAGACCTCCGTCATAACCAGTAACTAATAAAAACTGATGAAATATGTGGGCTTCTGGGTCCTGTCCCGGATACACCAGCTACAGTGTCTGGGTTTTGCAAATGAGCCAGATGGGGGTTCGGCTCTGTTCTACACAGCTGGCTGTCCTTGGACTTGGAGCCTGCGAGGGGCAGGGTGGGGCAGCGGCTCTGGGCCCCTCGGGTGCGTGTGAGCAGGGGCACGGCCCTGTACCTGCCCGGACTCCATTTTCTCCCCGTGGCTTCGACAGCACTGGTCTTGTGGGATCATCTGACGTTGAACCAGATGGGCGTGTGAAGGAGGCTCAGGCCCAACCCTGACGCACAGGAACCGGTCGCATGCGGTCGTTTGAAAATAGCAGGCAAGACTGAGACAGACACTCCTGAGCTCTTGAGAGTGACTTTCCCCTGGAATTCCAGCGCTGCCCGGGAAGCAGGGAACAGCCTCCCTTCTGTCACAGTGCACCGGGCTCCGGGGGCTCCCGAGGCCAGGCCCGAAGACATCCTCTCTGTCCCCGAGGCCGTGGTCCCCACAGTGCGACAGGAATGCCTTCCACATCTCGCCCTCACGGTTGGCCAGGCAAACTCTGGTCCTGCAGACCTACCAGACCCTCCTGAGCGTCAGCAACCTCCTGGGTCCTGAGACATATGGGGGAGAAAGTAGCCTTTGTCTTTCGGGCCGCTCAGTCCCATGGGAGAGAGGACACCCGTGCCCCGCGCACTGTGGTGGCTTGCGGCTGCCAGAAGAGGGTCGGACGGGGACTGCAGCCATAGCGCCGCTCAGAGGTCCACGAGCCTGTTCTGGAAAAGCTCTCGCCACCTTGCCAGGTCCCTGGGGGGTTTGCTGCAGCAGGAGCTTCTCAGGGACTCCAGCTCTGACGTCACACGTTCCCGTCTCCGTCCTCTGCACAGACGGCACTAAATGCGGTGCAACCCCCCCCCCCCGCGCCCCCAATGCAGGACTGGATTCTCACTGTGTCCATCATGGTTAATGGTTTCCCGCACTCTGCTGTCAGAATGACCCAGAGAGGAAAAAGTCAGGAGGCCAAGAAGCCTCTCACTCCTGATCTGCGCTGTCGGCTGTCTGCCCCTGCATACGCGCCCTTGGGTCTGGGCACCCAGGGCTCTGTGCCAGCACAGTCTTCTGCTCCTTGGCCCTGTGGTCACCCCTGACGTGCGTGGGCATTGTGGATTCTCCTCGTCCAAGCAGAGCAGGGCCTGTGCTCTGCTCCTGGCCTGGCCGCCCCTCGGAATCGCCCTGCAGGCATGTCCCCGACACTACGAGGACACCTTGATGTGGGCCACAGGCTCCCACTGTCCCCGAGCTGTCTGGGAGCTCATGTCCCGCACTGACCCTCCAGGCGTGCGTTTTCTGATGGTTCAGACTCCCCCGCCGTCTCTCAGGGAGCCGACCCCAGGCCTGGCGGACAGTGTGAGTGCTGGCCCCTCTGTAGACAGGAGGAAGGGGCAGGCGGGGCTCGGCGCTGGGGCGGAGCGGTGCGCAAACGGACCAGCCACGGTGGGGCTTTTGGCTTTTGTGAGGGTCTAGGGGGATAAGGTGTAAAGACTTTCCATGTGATGTGTGAACACCGAGGGCTGGCTGGTGACGGGTCACGGCCACGTCAGGGATGACAGTCGGCAGGACTCTCCCAGGGCTCCAGGGGGCAGGATGTGGCTCTCGGTTTATTGTACGATAAAAACGATTTGTTTCTGAAAGTGTATTTGGTGTATGCTCGGAACCCCTAGAACGGGACATGCTAGGACATAAGAGTTGGCGAGTCCTTAATTCTACCCTGGAATTCATTCTCCCAAATAATTGCTTTTCTTCTTGGGTCATAACTCAGGGACTCATGGGACATTCGAGCTTGCATTCGAGCCCCTCGTGTGCAAGGGGCTGGACCGTCACTTGTCACAAGTCGGGTGCATGTTAAGGTCAATGTAAGGATTTGCCTGTCCTCACACCCTTCGTGTGTGCGCACGCGTGCACTTAGGCCACCAGCCTGCGGGTGAGTGCTCTGAAACGGGAGCAGAGTGGGGAGGTGGGTCTGGGGGCCCAGTGCCATCCCCTCCTCCATGTCCCCATCCAGGGCTCCCGTCACGTTTCTTTGCCTTGGAAGATGCCTTCCGCTGGCGGAGTCTGCTCCGGGGGCAAGTGCGCGCAGGCGCCCCGGGCGCCCCCATCCTGGCACCTGACTGCCGGAGGACAGGGCGAGCTCGCTCGTCCTCACGGCGCCCAGATGAGACGCGCGAACTGCAGCGGCTGTGGCCGCCATGGCTGCGCGTGCCCTTCCTCTGCGGGAAGTGGAAGACGGGCGGGTGGACGCAGACTGCACACAGGCCAGCGACGGACACTCGGTGGCGATCTGAAGAGCGCCAGGCCCAAAGCGACCCTCGGGGGCAGAGCAGCCCGTGTGCGCAGGCACGTCAACCACGGCCGTGGCCATGCTGCTCCCTCACGTCCCCCCGTCTCCTGACGCCCAAGAACTTCTCCCTTCTCATAGAAATGTCAGCAAACGCAGTGCTCCCTGTGAAGGTCCGGCGCATACAAGAACTGCATTTTGGGGAGAAAGAGTGGAGTTGTATGCTGGCCTGGCTGTGGCTAACCTTGTATTTTCCAGGTGAAGTATCTCCTCCCAGACTTAGGTCCGGTTACCGGGCTGCCCTTGTGCGATGGCTGTCATCCTTCAAACGTGGACAAGCCACCTGGCGGGGGAGGTCCTCGGCTGCGGCTCACACACTCCCGGCTCGGGCGGTGGGGTGCCAGGGAATGGGCTGTCTGAGCTGCCACATTTGTGTCTGACGAGGGCGGGGACAGGAGCGAGGCAGCGGCCCGGAGCCTCCTTTCCCAGGAGGGAGGCCCTGGTGCTTCGGGGGCCTGGGCCGTGGCACGGCCTGTGGGCTGGCTGCCCGGGGTTGCAGTGGCTCAGGCCTGCCCTGGCGGCAGCGGGCGAGGCGGCCTCCTTCCGAGGACCTGTCACACGTGGTCCTGGGCGCTGTGCCTGCCACACGTCTAGGGGAGCATAGTAGGTGTGGGGGGTGGTCTCCCTCTCTCCAGACACGGTGCAGGGAGCAGCCCAGGCATGGCCATCGCTGTCCCGCCTCATGGGACCTGGGTCAGTGGTAGGCACAGAGGTCACGGTGCCAGTGTTCAGAGAAGAAAGGTGTCGGAGCTGCCTTCTCCAGCAGGAAGTCTCAGCAACGCGGTGGCGTCCAGCAGGCCCGTGGCAGAAGCCACCCCCGCCGCCATCTTCCCTCAGGCTGCGTCTCTCTGGTCACTGAGTCTGGACCCCAGCTCTGCCCTTGGCATTGGGAGCTCCAGCTCATGGGATGAGTGGAGGTGAGTGCCACTGGCCACGCGGGGAGCCTGCCGGACAGTCCCTGATGTGACTGCACGTGCGGGGCAGGCAGAGCACCTTCACGCACGCCAGAGCCACGCGGCCTGGAATCAGGAGACTTGGGAGCAGGTTCACGCTGGCTCCTACCACTCCACCGTCTCTCCCTGCACAGGTGTGTGCGTGCATCAGACTCACCCCCACACACCCTCAGGAGAGTGGCCACTCACTCCTCTCCCGCCTTCCGATGGCGCTGGGGTCACAGACTGCCCAGGCTGTGTCGGCAGTGCCGGAGGCGTGACGACCAGGGCGTTGCCTGGCGTTTACTCTGAGCGGTGTCTGCGCCCAGCGTGTTCCCAGCAAACCGGCCGCGTGTTGGGCCAAGGCAGGCGAGCCCCCCGCTGGCAGCAAGCATCTCCCCGAGCACTGCCAGGGCGTCTCGGCACGTAACCGTCCAACGTCATTCTTCTCCGCGGGCTTTCACCTGGTAGTCAGGGAGCTGGCTTAGGGGAGGGCACCTTAATCGCTCTGTTAGCCAACGGAGGCATTTCCTCCGTTCCAGGTCCTTGCTGAAGGTGCACGCGCGGTCCTGATTCCCATCTCGGTCCCTCCCCCACCTCACAAACGAGGCACTGGGGCCCTGACGTGTGGGCCTTGTGGCCCAGGCTCACGGGGGGCCAGTCCCAGAGCACGAGGTCGTGTCCACACGGGGCTCCGAGCAGACACACGGTCCCAGCCCCTCGAGCTGGGAAAGAAGAGGAAGCAGAGGAGGATTCTCTTTCTCAACTCACTTATTCCACGTGCGCACACAGACAGCTGTGGTCCAGTCAGTGCGGGGCAGGTGTGCGTGCTGCTTACAATGTGTTTTCACAGACATGTGCACACGCGTGTGCGCTCCACATTTCTGAAGCAACTATCAGCAAACTGACCGAGTCCCAGAAATGGTCCCATTTAGTCCCCGAGAGAAGAGAAACAAGATTGGGCAGACTTTCCCTTGGGCGCATGTGCTTTACCGAGGTGCCGGCCCTGAACCCATGGTCCAGGGACCCGGATTCCGGTTTCCACAGGTGCGTCCTCCTCGACCTGGCACCCCCTCTGGTTCCGACGCACCATGGTTCTGTGACTTGACTTCCGTGGGAGGACAGTCGTGCTTCCTGGGGGTTCCCCCCCTCCCCCGTGAGCTCCCGCACACGCCCGCTCCCCCTCCCACCGCGAGCAGTGAGGACATCCTTCACTCTTGGCCGAAGGGTGACCCATCTGTCAGGTGGTACTGACGCGCAGGAGGGATCTGCGTGGACCGGGAGGCTGCACCCCTCGCGTGGGTGGCTGACAGCGTGCTGAAAACAGGACACCGTGCATGCCAGGGACGCGTGAGGCGCCCGCGCACCAGCCCTGCCACCCCTGCGTCCCCCAGCGGTCTCAGGGGCCGTGTTCAGATCCCCCCGCCCCCCCCCCCCCCCTGCCCCCAGCAGCTCTCTGGTCCCCACAGCACACTGCTTTGGTGCTGGTGTCATCCGTGAGCCAGAACTGGTGTCCCAACAGGCAGGAAATCAGCCAGCCCTTTCCTTGTTGAATAATCGTACAAGCTGTGTTCATCGCCCTCCCTTCCTCTCTCTCCCTCCCTCGGGCCTTCTTTTTGGAGGGTAAAACAAAGCAAAGAGAGGAGGGCTGGTCCAAGAGAGCTGTTTTCTTACAACTGCTGGAGTTCTCGGTCACATGGTCGCTGCTAATGTTTCCCACCACCCAGGAGGGGAGGGCACTGTGGTGGGGACAGGATTCACGGTGGGGACAGGAGCAGAGCCTCTCGCTCTGGGAAACCCACACAGCCCCTCCCCCACCACCCCAAGGGTCTCGCAGGTGGGGACAGTAGAGGCCTCCCCCTCAGCGCTCGGCCGGGACCCCCTCCACTCCTCGGGGGAGGGAGCGTGCTTACTTAGACTGTCTTCGTCCTCCGTGTTCGCGGCCCCGGGGCTTAAGTGCTTGAAGGGCGCGATGTAGGCCGACAACACGCTTACTTTGTCTGGAAAGAAAAGAACAGGAAATGCACTTCTGACATCGAGTTTCAGAAAAGCTCCGTGCCCCCCCCCCCCAGGTCTTACTGCCGAGGGTCCGGACAGGGAGGGGAGAGCTCGTTTTGGCTTCGCCGCTTCATTCCGGTTCAGTCTTATTGAATTTCTGACAGCATTTTTATCAAACTCCTCTCTCCGTTCAATTTTAAACTTTATGATTTCCATCTTTCTTCTTTTCTCATTTTTGGCATCTCCCTCCGCTTGTCCCCTGTCCCTCAAACCTGAACGGCCGTCCCCAGGGCGGCACCCTCACGTGGGCTCCCGGGGTGCCGGGGCGGGGGGGGGGGGGCAGAGCTCGGGCGAGGGCCTTTCACAGGGAGGAAGTAAAGCACACAGTTAAATGAGAATCGTGCCAATCAAGCCAAGACCTTTCCTCCCCGTCAGTGGAGACGTGCCGTGTGGGCTGGAAGTGCTGCACGGGGCCGGCCGGGCCGGCAGCTACAGCGCAGGGGCAGCGACAAGGGAGGAAGGGGGGCAGGGGGCGGAGCCTGCGGGAGGGCCCTGCGCCAGCACCCCGGGTGGGCAGCGGGGACATCACCATCCCAAGTTTGGGCTCCTGACCCCGGTGGGCAGCTGGCCCCAGGGACACTGCTCGTGGCCGAGGGGACGGCCATCCCAGTCTCAGCGCTGCGTCTCAGAGAGACAGGGTTGTGGGCGAGCACGGACTGGAGGCACGACAGACAGACTAATAGAGGGGCCAGAGGAAAAGCTCCCTGTTGTGGAGACGCCACCGACTAATCCAGGCTCAGGAGCTGGGCGCTCGTTCACGGGGAGCCCACTCGGGGGCAGAGGCGAGCACACCCCGGGGCCCCCTTCCCGCTGTTCCTGGGGGTCCTTGCGCGGGGCCTGGCCCGCAGGGTTTGAGCTACTTTGCTAAGGGGACGCGTCCCACCTCTGGGAATCGGCTGGCACCAAGGGCCGCCTCTGACCGCGCGACACGGGGCTGCTGACGGGGGCGCTGCCAGCGCGGGGCTCCCTTTTGGGCACCATTCTCAGTGTGACTTTGCGCGGTCAGCTCCGCTAGCGTTTTTATCTGCGGTTAGCCCGGGCCTGAAATGTGCTTTTTCTTTCCATTCTGAGCCTGTTTTCTCCTCACCCCGGCTTCCTAAAGGCCAGAGAACTTCACATTGAAATTCATTCAGGAGGCTGTTAACAGCTGTGGTTTCCAGTGGGGACGGGTGGCGACTAATGTTCGCTCAGAGAGAACAATAAATAACTCGAACATAAAATGCCTGCTCTTTCTTCATTCTCCAGAACGGGAAGAGCAGGCCAGGGACGGGCTGGCCCTCCCAGCCCTCAAGCCCAAGCTAATTTACTACGAGGGAATGAAATCTTTTGCTTGAGTTATAATTTCATTAAGGGCGCCCAATAATGTTACACAAAGAGTGTGAAGCTCAAATGATTTAGTCTGGGCGCCTCAAAACGAAATTGCGTTTTTCTAATAAAGCAACGCTACCGGCCAAACACCCACAACGACACACGGCACCATCTCAGAGCACACCTTAGCAAAATGGTGAAATATTTAAAGATTGTTTTAGATGCTCAGGGTTCTTGCTGTCTAGGGCGGCCAGATTTATCAAATTAAACACAAGACTCGGAGTCGAAACTGTTTCAGATAAACAGCAGATACATATCTAGTATATATTAGTGTCCGGCATTTTGTGCGGCACGCGTATACCAAGACGTTACTCAGTGTATCTTGAGACCCAGATTTAAGGCCAAGGGCTTGAAGAGACACTTCTCGGAAGACGTCCAGATGCCAGCAGCCACGTGAAAAGATGCTCCACATCACCGATCGCCAGGGAAATGCAAACGAAAACCACAAGGAGACACCACCTCACACCGTCAGAATTGCTCCCATACAAAAGCCAGCTTGGAGGCAACAGGCATTGGTGAGGATGTGCAGTCAGAGCCTTGAAGGCCGATGGGGGAAGCGAGAATGGCACGGCCTCCGTGAACCAGCAAGTTCACATGTGGGTCTACACCCAGAAGAATAGAAAGCAGGGTTTCAGAGAGGTCTCTATACCTGCTTGCGGCAACACTGCCCACAACACCGAAACAATGGAAACAGCCCTGTGCCCACTGACAGAGGCGTGGACCAGCCAGTGGAGTGAACACACACAGTGGGACACTGTTCCTCCTCAATAAGGGAGGCGACTCTGCGAGACGCTATGGCATGGATGAACCTTGAGGCCATTACGTTGAGTGAAATAAACCAGCCGTAGGAGGACCAACACCGTGTGATGCACTTATTTGAGGTCCCTAGAGGAGTCGAATCCACAGAGACAGTACAGTGGTGGGTGCTGGGGGTGGGGGTCAGTGTCTAGTGGGGACAGAGGTTCAGTCTGAGAAAATCAGGACGTTCTGGAGATGGATGTGGCGATGGTTGCCTGATGATGTGTATGTATTTAATGCCGCCAAACTACGTGCTTAAAGATGGCTAACATGGCGACTTTTATGCTGTGTACATCGTACACAATCTGGTAACTCAAGTTTGACTGGACACCCAGGGCTCTGTAGTGACCCTACCTCTTTTATGTCTTCGTGACTCCTCCGGGGCAGTGGGTTGTAGATTCCCAGCCCAAACACAACAGCCTGAACAAGACAGGGCACCTGCTGACCTGTTTGCCGGGGAGCCCACGTCCTTGCTTCTGTGAGAGAACGGTGGTCCCTAAGAGTGGGCAGGCTGAAGGTCAGCGTGTCGTTAGGAAAGATGGTGGGGACTTCTGTTTTTTATTTAGAAAAATCGCAACAAAAATGATTTGGTGTCAACGCCTTTCTTTGCGCTGTTTCCTCGACCCAGCTTGTCGGCTGAGCTCCGTGTCGGGGTGGTCCCGTCAGAGCTGAGCGCAGACATCTGCCTCAGTCCGCTGTCCATGCTGACCACAGTCATGAGATCTACTGAAAATGGAGGCCGTGCTTTCATTTTACCGAATTCTGGACGCCTTGTCCACCGAGAGAGGCTGGCTCAGACGTCCCCACCCCGTGTAACGTCTGGAAGGAGAAGGTGTTTTCTGTAGGGAAAGTTCCCGGAAGGTGCCGCAGGGCAGCTCTGCGCTGGCCATGATGCTGGACGGCGCCCGGTGCCGCCCTCCAGCCGGGGCCCCCGCTCAGGGGAGCACGGCCGCCATTTGTCACACGGCAGCACGCCATTCCTAATGCAGTTCTCGAAACGATCCAGGACATTTGTGTAATAAACCGTATTACTCTTTGCAAAATAAAGGCCTAAGGCCCCGTGGAAGCAAGGTGGTTTCTGTATTTTCGGAGCACGTGGGAAGCACTTTCAGAACTGTACGGGGTCGCGTTCGTGGAGAATATTGATAACAAAGAACATAGTATTTTAGCGCCGTAAAGATAGATAAATAGGCCAGGGGGGCAAAACAGAGCTTCAGAGATAGAACTGTACCTGTAAGATCGACCGACTTTCAACGAAGATCTCAAAGTAACACATGGGGGTGAAAGAAAGTCTGATCGGCAAGGAGAGCTGGAGGAGCTGTGCGCCAGGCTGGACAGAATGACCCTGCGCTCCGCCTCGGTCCACGCGTGGGGGTGGTCACAAACTGGGCCCTGAGCCTGATGTAAAAGCCATAACTATGAAACTTGTGGAAGAAAACACAGATCACTGTCACGGCCCTCGTGTAGGCAGATTTCTTAGGACACTGAAAGCGCTAATCATAGAAGAGAAAGGTAAATCAGTTTTCATCAAAATTAAAAATTTCAGCACTGAAATACACTGGTAAGAAAACATAAAGCAGGTCATAGGTTGGGAGAATAGATTTATAATCCAGACGACTGATTTGTGTCCAGAATATAAGAACTCTTTCAACTTAATAATAAAGGGGAAAAAATCCAACCTTTAAAAAATGGATGAACTACTTAAACAGCAACTTGACAGAGGAGAATATCAGAAACCAGTAAGGCCACCCCAGAGCCCTCAAAATCACTGCACACTGGGGGAAACGCACATGCAGACCATAAATGTGTCAGGACACACCCATCGGAGCGGCTGAGACTCAGGACTGTAGCTCAGAGGAAACCAGGACCCCCCCCCCCCCTCCTGGGACAGTCACTTTGGAAGACATTTTGCCTGTTACATATATACATTATGCTTCTAGATATTTACCCAAGATAAATGAAATACATGTATTCAAAAAAAATTTGTGCAAGAATGATTAGAGAGATTTCATTCATTACAGCTCAAAATTAGAAGTATCATTGACCATCACCTCCCTTCCCCTTCCCCCCTCCCTCTTCAGCCCTCAGTTTGTTCTCAGCATTCAAAGGTCTCTCATGATTTGCTTCCTTCCCTCTCCCCATCTCTTTCCTCCCCTTTCCCCTTCCCATGGTTCCCTATTAGGTCTCTCCTGTTAGACCTGTGAGTGCAAACATATGGTATCTGTCCTTCTCCCACTGACTTATTTCGCTTAGCATGACACCCTCCAGGTCCATCCACTTTGCTACAAATGGCCAGATTTCATTCTTTCTCATTGCCATGTAGTACTCCATTGTGTATATACCACATCTTCTTGATCCACTCATCAGGTGATGGACATTTAGGCTCTTTCCATGATTTGGCTATTGTTGAAAGTGCCGCTGTGAACATTGGGGTATACGTGCCCCTGTGCATCAGCACTTCTGTATCCCTTGGGTAGATCCCTAGCAGTGCTATTGCTGGGTCATAGGGGAGTTCTACTGATAGTTTTTTGAGGAGCCTCCACACTGTTTTCCAGAGCGGCTGTAGAAGAGCACTGGGTGTTATGTGGAAACCAACTTGGTAATAAACTATTAATAAAAAACTTAGAAATATCCTGGATGCCCCCCAGCAGAAGAATGGACACGTGACCTGCGTTACATTTACAGGAGGGGATGCTATCAGCAATAACAACCACCAGGGGTTAAAATACATGGACGAAACTCTGAAACATTATGGTGAGCAAAGAAAAACAAACGTAGGCACAGAAGAGCAGGGGGAAGTAATTTCATATCTATGTGGTCCTGGACCAGGCGGGCCTCTCCAGGGAAAGAAGTCAGGTGGGGGCCTGGGAGGAGTGAAGGTACGCAGTCACGGTCCCTCGGGGGCATTGGGTTCTCGGGTTTGTTTTTGCTTATTTCAGAGACTTGGCAGCTCACATATTTTAGAAGGGTCTGCGGTGGTAACAGAGTCACCCTCTGACTCCGATCCAGACCGTGCATGTCTGGAAACCCAGGGCGCCGGTGGTGGGGGGGTGCGGGGGTGGAAGTGAGAGACACAGCAGGTGCACAGAGGACCCGAGCATGCCCGCCACACCTGCCCACGGCGGCGGCTGCAGGGGCTGTGGAGGGCCCCGTGTTCTGGAGCCTGGCTCGCAAATGCGGTGATTACCTTCACAAGCTTTGTTTGTAAGTGAGGTATGAAGCGGTTTTACTAAGTGAGATGAACTGATGAAAGCGAGATTGTGAGCAGGGGAGAGGGACAGAGAGAGAGGGAGAGAGAATGTCAAGCAGACTCTGCGCTGAACTTGGGGCTTCATCCAGCAGCCCTGAGATCCTGACTTGAGCTAAACCAAGGGTCAGACGCTTAACCGACTGAGCCGCCTGGGCGCCCGGGTGAGACGCAGGTTTTAGAAAGTCGTCTGGGGGCGCTTGTGTGATACGACGTGTTTGCTGGAACTTTTACGAGGCCCTGACTGCCAAGATCGCTGAGCATCCGATCTTCTGCTCTGCCTCCTGTAAAGCGCTAAATATTTCCTAGTTTAGGTTAGTTTTAACAGTTACATAAATTGAGCACTTTGGTTCTGCCCCCATTTCAACGATTTACAGCGAGGTTTTACACAGCGCATTCCTGCTCTGTCGGGCACAGTCGCCCACGTCCAGCTCAGCTCAGCGCTCTCGGACGGTCGTGTCCCTGGACAAGAAGGTGACAGTTGGAGGCCACAGAACTCTGCTGGTGCCTCCGGGCTACGAACCTCAGCCCCTCTTAAGTTCCTTTCTTAGGGCTTCTTTTTGCCAAAATGCACTCTGCCAGATGGCCTCCCTCAAGCCTGACCCACTTTCCTCCCGAGCCCTGCCTTCTGATCAGAGACAGGTACGTCTTTAATGGATGTTACTTCTTTCTAAACACAAACACGAATCCGTCGGAACAGGTGGGCTACCCTGGGAAGCAGGGAGATAATTAACCTCCACGCGGGCAGGAGAAAAGGAGTAACATTTTGGAGTAAAGGCAAAGGATTTTTCTGGCAGAGTTTCAGGAACATGTATTTTAAAACACTGGTTTCAAGCTGCCGTTTCGTGAGTCCACGCAACATTAATAAAGAGAAGGTCCGGGGTCTGCATGGGGATTTGTAGCACTCAAGGGGGTCTGATTCTCACAAGAAGATGCGGCCCCTTTGGGTGACCTCCAGATCGGTAACGGGCGTGGGTGGCCTTGAACGGGAGCGAGGAGGCCGGCGGCCAGCCTGTAGGAAGCCACTCTTCACTGTACGTGCTCAACTCTCACCTTCCCCCAGACCCATGTGGGAGCCCTGACTCTTGGGGACTCCGGGGTGACTGATTGGAGATGGGGTCCTTCAGGGGACTGGGGTGAAATGAGGTCACCAGGGTGGCCCGAATCCAATCTGACCGGTGTCCCCATAAGAGGAGGAGGTCAGGACAAAGACACACATGGAGGGACGATGCCGTGAGGACACGGGGAGCGGACGGCATCTGCGCGCCCAGGAGGCGGCCTCAGAGAAACCAGCCCTGCCCAGGCCTGGCCTCAGACTCCCTGCCTCCAGCACCGGGAGAGAGAAGGTCTCCTGTGTCATTGCTCGTCTGTGGTCCTTGGGCACAGCCCAGGCCGACTGACACATTCACGCGGCAGATCTTTATTGAATGCAGATAGCTGCACAACTAACCCATGATTCCAAATTCTGATGCCAGGAAGGAATAATGCAGAGAGGCCTTGCCTGGCCGGGGGATCAGAGCGTCTGGGGCCCCGCCTGGAAGGGGGATCAGAGTGTCAGGGGCCCCGCCTGGAAGGGGGATCAGAGCGTCGGGGGCCCCGCCTGGCCGGGGGGATCAGAGCGTCGGGGGCCCCGCCTGGAAGGGGGATCAGAGTGTCAGGGGCCCCGCCTGGAAGGGGGAACAGAGTGTTGGGGGCCCCACCTGGCCGAGGGGCTCCAGAGTGTCGGGGGCCCCGCCTGGAAGGGGGCTCAGAGCATTGGGGGGGGGCTCTAAAGAGGCCACGACAGTCTCGGGGCCATGCAGACACTGCGGGCATGATGCGCACCACACCCCATCACCCGGCGTTACTTGGAAACTGTGGAAAACAACATGCTCGCGCCAGACTGCAGTGTGTGGAGAGCGGGCAGAGACAGACGGTCTGACGACTACTGACGGACGAGAAGGTGACTCTATTTAAATGTTAAATACGCACACGTAAAAGTGTGTGTTCACACTTCACTTCGACTCGCGCCCTCCCGATTGTCTGGCTTTGCAGTCTAGACGTGGCTCCATGTCAGGCTCTGCTGGGGAGCGGACACCTGCAGGCGCCTGTGACCTCACTGTCCCAGTCAGCGTGGCACCCTCCCCAGAGGCTCCGCGTCTTCCCAGCCAGGACAGCAGTCTCTGTGAGGCGGCCCTCTGCCTGGATGCGGTTCTCGCCGCCACCCGCTTGGGGCGAGAGGTCCACGTCAGTAACGGGTTCAGGGGGAAACAGGATCCTCAGTGCAGCCGGGACCCCAAGTCCATTTCGGACTGCACTTCTCCCAGGAGACTTCCGTCTGCTGCAACCAGTGAGGTCCAAGTTCATGAGAGCCCCCCATCCAGGTGGACGCGCATCGGAGCCCCCCATCCAGGTGGACGCGCATCAGAGCCCCCCATCCAGGTGGACGTGCATC
>NC_043709.1:136044750-136052092 GCF_006229205.1 Suricata suricatta | reverse complement strand
AGAGCCCCCCATCCAGGTGGACGCGCATCAGAGCCCCCCATCCAGGTGGACGCGCATCGGAGCCCCCCCATCCAGGTGGACGCGCATCGGAGCCCCCCATCCAGGTGGACGCGCATCGGAGCCCCCTGCCCTCAGCAGACGGTGCCCGGAGTGCGTCTGCTCTCCTGGCTCCGAGGAGCAGGGAGTAGGTGTGCGCATCTACAAGACACGGTAGGGCGGCGACCCTGGGCAGGAGTTCCGTGGGAGAGCCGTCTCGAGGCTGGAAGTTCTCACCGGGTACAAACGTGACCGCGCAGAGCTGACAGGCGCTCGGAGGACTGCAGCTGGGGAGCCGCAGGTACAAGGAGAGTGTAACACTCTGCAAATACGCACACAGGTCACCCTGGTCCGGGTTTCTTGTCCCCACAGACAGGTGGCCCCAAGTCCCTCTTCAGTATTCATGGTTCCTTACATGTCCTTGAGTTTCCTTTCATAACATCCTCTCTTCTTTGGAAGCATGCTAAACCAAATGCTTTTATTCTGCTATTTTACATTTTATTCTTCCATCTTATGAAAAGGTCTCCTGGATTAGTTTTCTCCGGCCCAGACCCTTCTTCCCCCTGTCACACCTCCCACCCTGTCTACGCTGGAAAGCCACCCTGAACGGTTGCTTCTCTGAGTGAGAGAAAGCTTCACCCACGCATCCACGTCTGACACAAGGTCGCCGGGTTTCCTGAGCCCCACAGGGCACATCTGTCAGGTGACAGCCAGTCCTCTATAGAAACACCACGCGGCACACATTTGTGCTGGTTAATTGTATGTGTTACCTTGACTGGGCCCTGGGCGCCCAGATATGTGGCCACACAGGACTCTGATGCATCTGTGAGGGGGTTTCTGGTCAAGACCAGAGTTCCAATCAGAGGACGGAGCAGAGCAGAGAACTCCGGATGAGGGTGGGCCTCACCCAATCAGTTGAGGGCCCGCACAGACAGGTGAAGCAAGGAGGATTCTCACTCTTCAACTGGTTCACAGGCCTCCACAGATGCTCCCCTGGGTCACAGACCTTCTAGCCACGTGTCACCTCCCCGCGTCTCCAGCGAGCGGGGAACAGACAGCGGTGGGGGGGTGGGGCTCTGCTCCATGACTGAGGGAGCCGGTGCCTTCTGATCTGTCACTCGGCAGGCTCTAGCACGGCACTCGCGCCCCGGCGTGTGGCTACTGTATGCATGCGGCCGCAGCGCAGGGGACCCTGACGGCGCCGCGCCTGTGGCCTCGCGGCCCCGCCCCACGCACAAGGCAGTGGCGTCCGATCGCGATGCTCGTGTGGCCCGGGCTGCTCTCGCCGGCGCTCCCACCGTCAGTGCCCGCGAGTCCTCCCTCCCGTCGGGGTTCTGGGCCAGGAGCGGCCCCGGCACTGCGACTGTCTTGCGTGATGAGCAGCAGCGAGTGCCCGCTGCTGCTGTCACAGCGTGTGTCCTGCGCGCAGACGGAGCTGTCACTGCCCGCGGCGACCTGGAGGCCTTCTCCTTCTCGGAGCCCGCCTGTCAGACGTGGTGCCGACTGCTGCAGACGCATCGGAGGCCGTCTGCCCCAGGGGCGAGGAGTTTCTCCCACCCGCTGCGCACCTGCCGCCCAGGGCTCGGGAGCAGAAGCCCGAGTCACCAGACTCACCGGCTTCCTCGCCCCGGGACCGGTGCTGGCGCTCCCGGGGCGCCCCCAGGTCTCCGTGCTGATGCCCCGTCGGTCTGTCCTTCAAACCGCTGGCTGAGCCACTCGCCCGATGAGGTCCTCCAGGGTCCGGCAGGGAGGAGGGAGCACGGGGCCTCCTGGTCCCTGCTGGTCTGGACGTCCGTGTGCGGCAGAGGGGGGGCAGGCGGGGTGTCGGGTGCACGGTGGGCAGGAGAGGAGCCCCAGCCCCAGGCTCTGCTTCCCGAGTGTGTGAGGTCGCGGCACCTCCAAGGTGTGCGGTCAGGGCCCCTCTGGGGTGGCGACAGTCTACAAAGATGGCCACACAGGGCTTCCAAGGGGACTGTCATTCTCCAAGACCAGCAGTCCTCTCTGAGTCCCCCCGGAAGGCCCGGCAGGGCAGCGGACGATGCTGCCTTGGCCATGAGGTCTGACATGGAGGCTGGGCTCCAGGCCACCAGGAGTGACCGTGACGACCAGATGCCTCTCACGTGCATGATGCTCGGTGATGGACCACGTTAGTCATGGGGGTTCCGGTGCTTGTTGGGGAGACAGTGGCGAGGTCACACATCCCAGCTGCCAGCCTGTCCCCGCGGTCCTTCCTGTGACGCGCTCCCCTCCGGGGTCCGCTGCCCACACCCCACGCTGGGCTGTGCCCACGCGTCTGCAGAACAGCGCCTCTCGCCCCTCCGTGTGCTGGTCTCACCGGCCGCACATAAGCCCCGCGGGTCCACAGGCTGCCTGCCCAGCTGCCTGGCCTCCTTGGGTCTCCACCCCTCGTCTCTGAAGCGTCAGGGGTGTGGGTCAGATTTTAGTGAGATGTCCGGGCGGCACACAGCACCGTCCCGACAAGGCACACGTCAGTACAGGTCAGCAGTGACGGTTCGAACACGACGACCAAGTCAGAACGTCTGGGACCCAAGTGACTTCCTCAGCTTCCTGGGCTGTCAGCACTCAAGTCACCTGGATCTAGCGTTGTTTCTATTTTGTTTCTTATGTTTTTATTTAAGGTTCTCGAGGGAGTTCGTCTGAGAACGAGAAGAGGTCACAGAGGTCCCTGGTGGGGCCTGTCCTCCGCCGACTTCGTGGAGCCCCAGTGTCAACAACAGTAATGTCTTCAATGCTGTCTGAAACTTGGCTAATTTTTCATCTCTTCCTAAGAATTACATGTTCTAATAACCGAAGATAGAACACTGATCACTAAGCAGTTGTTTCGAGAGCAGGTCACAGCGTTAGTATTTGAATTTGCAAGTCTAAATTTAATTATTTCCTCTAGAATGGCGCTCCTGGCTGACGTATGTAAATAGTATTTATTATTTTCAAGCTAACAGCTCGTCTGTCCCGCAGCCCACACGAGGCTGACCTGAGCCCATCACACCCAGGTGGCACTTTGCTGGTCTGATGAGTGAGGTCACCTATGATGGCCACACGTGGTGGGGTCCCGAGGCAGGTGCCGTCCTGGACGGTCCAGGCCACTCAGACTCAGACCGTCATTCAGTGACTCCACCATCTGCTGAGTCAACAAAGGGTCACGGAGCACATGCTACGCTCCAAAGCCTGGGACACCCCCCCAGAACAGTCTAGAACAGTCTAGAACTCCCCATTCTTTTTTTTTTTTTTTTAAAGTGTATTTATTTATTTTGGGAGAAAGGGAGAGAGAGAACCCCAGGCAGGCTCCAAGCTGTCAGTGCAGCCTGATACGGGGCTCAAACTCATGAACTGAGAGATGACCTGAGCTGAAATCAAGGGCCGGACCCCTAACCAGCTGAGCTGCCGGGTGCCCCCGCCCTGTCTTCTGGGTGGGGCCCCGCATCGCCCTCGTCAGTGCTGCCCGTCCCTCGGCTAGATGTGGGTCACACGGGCAGACCGGGCACCCGCTCCCAGGATAAGACCCCGTGGCTGCAGACCGGCGCACTGCACGGGGTGGGTGGGTGCTGGGCACACAGGGCTCCGGTCAGCGGGTCCTTCCCCCTGCCGCTGGTTTTCCTTACGGGGTGGCGCTTCCCTCCTCGCTGACCGAGCTCTGATTGGCCATCTAGCCCTGCTGCTGGGGTCTCGGGGCTTCTTCACCTCTGCTGTGACTCACGAATGCTCAGTGGTGCTGCGGGGGTGCTCTCAAGCCCCGCCCCTTGTGTTCCGGGCTCTGTGGCACTGTCGGGGGTGCACTGGCCCCAATGTGCCGTCACCGAGATGGCTGGGGCACGGCCAACCAGGGAGGTGCACTCATGTCCCAGATCGGGACCATACGTAACAGAGAGATAGAGAGTAGGTAGGTGCTGCCGTCAGGGGGGCCGGGCAGGGAGGGCAGGCGTCCCCGGGACCGGGCCCCATGCAGCCTGTCCTGGGAGGGGCTGGAGCCGCCCTGCTTTCCTGTCTGCCTCCACTTGGCCCTGGAGCACAAGGGGGAGAGGAGCCAGAGCATAGCTGGTCGAGGAAGAGAAGAAAATTCTGGAAAAGAGCGAGGGCGGTGTGTGGTGGGCAGAGAGGAGGAGGCCGAACGGAGGACACGGGGCCCCAGGCGCCCCCTTCCTGCAGAGGGAAGGGGCAGCCCTCGGGTCCGCGTGGACGGGCGTCTGAGCAGACCGCTCCGGGGCCGTGCCCGCCTCGGCTGTGCTTGGGGAGGGCGGTCGCGGAACGAGCCTGCGCTGGGAAGGGCGGGCTGCCCCCACTGTGCCGCCGAGCGGGGCGGGTGGAGCGCGGTGCCGGCCGGACGTGCTCAGAGATGGGCCCCGCGCTACTCTCTACTAGAGTCCGTGCAAATCAATCTGCAGCCTAGTTCAGCCTGGTAAAATTAGATCTAAAACTATTTAATTTTGTTTCAGGAGTGTGTTTCCCATCTGATGCCTGGCCTGAGGACATGAGTGATAAAATACCTTGAGTTATTACCGGCTCTGTGCGCCTCCGTCTGGGAGAGACTCACACAGTGTTATGTGTTTGCTCGGTGCGGCGGCTCCAGAGCCCGGGATAAAATGCAAGGCTTGCCCGTTAGGGAGAGCCTCATTTTTTATGCCCGTTTTGCATCCCACACGGCTCAGTAATAAGAAGTGGCAAATGGTGCTTTTAATTAGCCTGAGCGTGCGTTTTTGTGTGTTTGGGGTCAGGCCGTCCGAATGGCTGGGTGCTCTGAGGAGGGCAGGCTCTTAAAGACAGGCTGAGGGGGGATTTTGAATCGCACCTGCTTCAACAGACGTGTTCCCGTCTGGGGCCCCGGTGCGGAGGGAGCAGTTAGGGGCGTCCACGATCAGCCTGTCAGGCGCCCAGTGTGGCGGCGGACACCATGTTTGCTGCCTCTCTCCAGGCCAGTGCCTGGGAGGGGAATCTGGAAAATTCAGTGCTTCCTGATATTTACTTCTGGATCTGAGACTTTCTGAACCCAAAGGCCTGAGAAAGTGCTGGTATACAGTAAGTGCCACCTGAGTGCTTGATAAAGAACATAATGCTGCCGCAAAAGCTATTCTTTCCTTACGCTCCGTTAAAATTTGGAAGGCATCACCTTATTGCTGTCAGTATAAACTTCTGAACACAAAGACTCCAAAACCTATGTTTTAGACAACTTTTGCCTGGAACAGACGTGAAAACGCATCGGAGGGCGCTGCTGAGCCCAAATTCCTTCTTCGCTCCGGCCATGTCAGCAGGCCCTCTGAGGACCGCACTTGGGTCGAGAGCTGTTGCCAAGGCCCCGGGCCGGCGTCTGCGGCCGAGGGGACAGCAGCGAGCATGTGTCTGGCCGAAGGCCGGCCCCACACGGAGCCCCACGGGCCTGACCCCCGCGGCGGCCCAGGAGCTCGCGGGGCGCCCCTTCGGGGCAGCTCGGGCCCCAGAGAGAGCTGCAAAGTGGCCTGAGCGGACGCCTGGGGTCTGGCCGCCCCCCTGCCCCCAGTGTCCGCTGTACAGGGCGGCCAGGATCGCTCGCTCAGCCGGCGTTTGCTGACAGGTGCCCTTTAGAGCGCCGCCCAGGCGAGTTTAGGTCACGTTTGAGTTCTTGCTCCACGGGTTTACAACTTTGTCCTGTTTTAAAAGGGCTCTCCACACCTGTGGGTTCAAAAATCCACAGCAGCAGAAAATGTCTCTTGTCGCCAGCGGCCCCTCTGAGAGTGTGGATGGGCAGTGGTTCCGGTCCACGGCCCGAGCGCGGGAGCGGAGGACCACTCCGGGGGCTAGTGCGGGGGTGCCCGGTGCACGTCCCTCCAGGGCTGGGCGCGGAGCCCGCGTCTCCCGGAAGTCAGGGGTGGGCTCCGCGCTCAGCCCTCTCTCTGCCTCCGTTCCGAGGCCCTGCAGGTGCCGGCTTCCTCCTCTCTCCATACGGGTGGCTGCTCCTTCGCCGCTGACACGGGCGGACAAGACCACGGCTGATGTGTGGTGGCCTGATGGGGGACCCTGGCTCCTGGTGGTGTTCTTCCCACGGCCCCCCCACCCCCCCGAGCTGTGCCCTGGAGAGAAGGGGCTTGCCCACAGTGCCCACTCTGTCAGGGCTGGCAGCAGGGCTGGGCTTTGGGGGGTTTGGTGCAGCTGCTTCTGCAGGTAAGGCAATGGGCAATGTGGCTGGGATCCCGAGGCCGAGTTGTCCGGAATTGTCTGGAAGCATCAGAGGCTGCCTGGCTCACCTGACAGGCCACAGGCAGGGGAGGGGTGTCAGGGTGAACCTGTCACGGAGCAAGACCCTGATGATGCAGAGGGTGTCCGGGGTGAGGACAGGACCCGGCAGGACCCGGCAGGACTCAGGGTCGGTTCCCGAGCTCATCACCTGCCCGCACCCCCCTGTCCCCCAGCCAAGCGACGGCAGGTGGGCGGGACCACGGATGGGCTGCAGGCTGGTGGAGGGCAGACGTGTGGACAGACCCCGAGCCTTGTCCGGGTGTGGCCTCTATCTGGGAATACGGAGACCCGCCAGCTGAGAAGTCAGTCGCTCTTTGGGTGTGTGTGCTCGCAGGTCAGAAAATGCTAGCATGACTGGGGTTCCCGTCCCCATTTCATCAACTTGGTGTTGTGCGTAGAAGCCAACTGCCTTCATATGGTGGAGCGGCTGTTTATTTAGAATTAAAAGTTAAAGGGCTCCTGGGGGGCTCAGTCAATTAATTGTCCAACTTCAGCGCAGGTCGTGATCTTGTGGCTTGTGAGTTTGAGCCCCGCGTCGGGCTCTGTGCTGACAGCTCGGAGCCTGGATCTGCTTCGGATTCTGTGTCACCCCCTCTCTCTAGCCCTCTCCCGCTCACACTCTGTCTCTCTCTCAAAAATAAACAAACATTAAATTGTTGAAATTAAAGGTAGTAATATAGTTTCTAGTAAGGACAAACTCAGTTAGGAGGTTATTTGCTTGACTCACTTGCAAAAGGGTCAAAAGAAAGTAACTGTCGGCTTGGTGAAGACTTAGAGTTTTCCCGACTGAGGGCAAGCCAGGCCGCCTCTCCGGTCAGCATGGCCGGAGCTCACGTGACGGTGGCTCGCGCAGGCGGCTGTGCTGACGAGGTCCCGGGGGATCTCCTGGTTCTGTCCCTTGTCAGCTGTGTGGTCACAGCCTGCTCAGCGATAGCCTCTGGCCCTCAACCTCTCGCTCTCAGAACAGGAAGAACGATAGGACTGAACTTGTGACTGCGTGATCAGGTGGGGCTCGAACCAGCGCTGAGTGGTGGGGGAGGGGTCCAAGTAAGAACAGCACGGTGGCGGGGGGGGGGGGGGG
>NC_043709.1:136024865-136044650 GCF_006229205.1 Suricata suricatta | reverse complement strand
AGTGAGAACGGCGCTGAGCGGTGGGGGGGACCTCGTTTCCCCGCTGCAGATTCCAAGACATGGCGGCTGCAAGCCACCTCGCGTCTCTGTGTGCAGAACACTCACAGGCCTGCACACGCGCTGCACACGCAGGGATAAGCTGACATGCGTACACACGTTTGCAGGTTAGAGTTTGGGGAGAAGATTCCGGGACCACTCACTGCACACGTGCGCTGCCGAGCGTCACACCGCAGGTGGCTGCCAGTGGCCGGCCGGCGTCCCGCTGACTTACTCCAGGGGCCAGCGTCTCCCAGGGCGCTGGGGGGGGAGCAGGCCCAGAGGGGCAAGCGCCAGCTGGCAAGTCCTCGGCCATGTCCTGTGGGCACCCCTCTGCTTGCCCACGTCCCCTCTTTATTGAGCATCAGCCGCAGAGGACGGAGCCCACCGCCCGCGTGGCATCTGCCAGGACAGTCCCTGTGGGGGCTGCCACCCCACCAGCCCCGGAGGGGAGTGTCAGGGAGAATACGGGGCTGTGAGGTCCCGCCTGGGGCGAGAAAGTGTGCGGACAGGGGACCAGGAAGTGTGTGGACAGGGGACCAGGAAGTGTGCGGACAGGGGACCAGGAAGTGTGCGGACAGGGGACCAGGAAGTGTGCGGACAGGGGACCAGGAAGTGTGCGGACAGGGGACCAGGAAGTGTGTGGACAGGGGACCAGGAAGTGTGTGGACAGGGGCGTGCAGTGTGGACTAGGTGGTCAGGAAGTATGTGGACAGGGGCCTGCGGTGTGGACTAGAGGACCAGGACGTGTGGGGACAGGGACACGCAGTGTAGACTAGGGGTCAGGAGCAATCTGCAGGCACCGTGAGACTTCCAGGCACTCTACGCGCTTCGCACCTTTATCTTATTCTCAAAGTGGTGAAGGCACAGTCTTGAGGGTCTACCCATGACGCATGGGGGCCTCGGGGACGTGCCACCAACGGTCACCTCGTCAAGACGTCAACAAGACAACTGAAGCCGTGTGGGAAAGGGGAAATCGTCTGCGGTCAACAGCAACTGTAGAGCGTCTACCGCCTTCAGCGAGTGAGCTGCGCGTGGTGCTCCGTGTAGACTGGCAAACGCCAGTCCCGGGTCTGCAGGGGCGGCCGCGGCACGAGCTCCCGGACTCAGACGGCGCCCTCCCTGGCGCCCTGGCCGGCTGTAGGCCGAACAGTGTGGGCGGCGTGGTTTTACCGAGTGCCTGTAACCGTGTCGAGCCTTCCAATGTTTCTACACAAACATGTGGGTCGTACGTGGAGTGTGTGTGTAAACACAGCGAGCTTCCGGGAACGCTCTGAAAAACCCAGCAGGATGCCAGCATTGCCAGACGATGTGTGACTTTAGTTGTTTTATTTTCAATGCTGTATGGACCCTCTGGGGGTCAAGGGTTCACGCCGCGACGTTTGCTGATTTTCCTGGCAATTCCTCTTTTCTGCCGCACGCGCTCCACCCCGTGAACCAGCTACGTGTGGCCTGTGGCTTCCGACCAGCGTAGCCGTGGAGCCCGGGGAAGAGAGACTCGCCTCGAACACAGCACCTCCAGCACGTCACGGAGTTAACGGGCACGTAGACAAAGTCGGTTCCAAGAGAAGTAAGATGAGGCAGCGTGTACATTTACACACACGCAGAAACGTGAGGTGACGCCTCACCTGACACGCGTGTGGATCTCCTCTCCATTAGTATGTGGCTCGAATTCAGAACTCGGTGCGGGAGAGCCGAGCCTCACAACACACTTAGGAGAGAATGGGGGGGGCGGGGAGCCAACGTGAGGGGCTTATCCCGCTTCTCGGCAGCGCAGGGGAGTCCAAGGGAGACCAGGCGCCCCCGGGGACGCTGCCGGCGCGGTGCTTTTCCTGCCCTCCTGTGCCCCTGCGCCGCTCCTGTCCCGCGGCCGGGTGAGCGGCGGCCTGCTGAGGGCCGGCTCCCGCCTTTATCACTGGGATCTAAATGTTAACTAAGTGCTTGTTAGCTTTCCACACTGCGGTGAGGGATTCATCAGCTCTTCCGAATCCGGGTTTGTGCTTTAAGAGTCTTTAAAGATGAATCAAAGTGACTCTTCTGCAAGTTTTGGATTAGACATCAGTGTCTCTCTGGATATCATCCAAGTGTAAAATGTAGCACAAATTGCCCTTAAAAATTAATAATTCACAAAATCTATGGCTAAGCCCAGTCTGGCTTGAGAAGATAAGTAAAATAAATACTGTAAAGGCAATTTTTAATAATCTGTGGCATGGAATGTAAGCACAAGAGAAAGCATTTAGCAATTAGGCAGCAGCACTGGGCGCGCGATTAAATGTGAGTGATGCCCCTGAAAGCCCCGCACCTTGCTTGCTTGCAGAAAGGATCACTTGAAGTTCTAATCTAGCACACAACACAGCACGTGCCATTTGTTCCACGAGCTCCCGTCTTGAGATGTTCATGTCGGAGCCGCTACTTTTATGAGTATTTCTGCATTGACAACTACGCGAAGACCGGCGAGAAGTGGCAGACGGCTGTTTGATGAGGGGCTGTCAGACCAGTGCAGCCACGGAAAACAATATAATCAGATCCGTCACTAGGCTGGTAACCAGCGGTTGGGCATATTTATCTAATTATTGAGACGGCGCGCTTACATCTGAGGGGCTTTTAGTATAAGAGGTTTATAAGATTGGGAGTTAAGGCTGATCTCCCGACTCTGTCTTCCAGAGGGAAGCTGGCCTCTGGGCCAGGGCTTTTCACGGGGAAGCATAAACCCTGATGGAGGGCGGCAGGCCCTCAGCTTCCAGGAAGAGGCATCAACATAAAAGGCCGAGGAAATGGAGCAGCCTGACTGGGAAGTAGACAGAAAGAGTGCGCGAGCGAGCAAGCACGCACCTGCTCACACGCGAGGGGCTGCCTGCTGCAGGAGCACCGCTCTGAACCCAGGGCAGGGGTCTGGAAGGAGAGACAAGAGGGGAGAGGGTACTTCTGGAGGAGCACAGGGGCTGACAGCGGCCGAGCACCGAGGACAAATCAGAAGGCAGTCCTGAACAACCAGCGTTCGTCTTCCTCTCTGTGCCGCCCTCGAAGCCGAGTGTTGCAGGAGTTTGCTCTGTGCACGTGCCCAGAGCTAGTGTGTCTGTGAGAAGGGATGGGGGGGTGTGGTCATCCCCCCCCCCCCCCAGGCCCCAGGAGCCTCTGTCCACCTGTGCGGCTGGCCATCAGGGGTGGCAGTGGCAGCTGCTGGCCTATAGAGGGAGCTCCGGGCTCCCAGGGCCTCCACCTCGGGGCAGTGTGGGTAAGAGTCAAGGTGGATGGTGGTGGCTCAGGGCAGGGGGGGTGGGGTGCTGGGTGCTGTGGACACGTCCTTGCACCTGCGGTGATTTACTCCACACAAAAGGAACCTTCCACATTCGGGTGGGAACCAAAACTTTTGTTAAGGACTGAATGTGTCCTCCCCAAATGCCTATGTTGAAACTGAACCCCAGGGTGATGGTGTGAAGAGGTGGGGCCTCTGGGAGGGGAGGAGATCATGAGGGTGGCCCCCCATGATGGGGGCCCCTGGAGGGCCCCTCGCCCCTCCCCCCATGTGAGGACACAGCGAGAAGATGCTGTCCCTGAACTAGGAAGCCTCTGCCAGCACCTGGACCTTGGGCTTCTCTGCGTCCAAAGCCCTGGGGGAACATCCCTGTTATCTGAGACGCCCTCTGTCACAGCAGCCGCAGGGGCCTGAGCAAGTGCAAGTGCAAGTCCGGCTGCCCGTGTGCTCCGTGCCCTTCCCCTCCCGTTCAGATCCGCAAGCCTGTGGTCTGCAGGCTCGTTGGGGTCTGGAGATCTACACTCTGGCTGTGCGCAACACAGACACAATCCTGAGTGCCCAGCTGCTAGCTTCAGGGTCGCCTCCTTGTGACGGCAGAGAAGCCAACGGGTGACAACTGGCCGATGTCCGAACGCCTTGGGAGTGGCGGGAGGTCATGGAAGGATTTGAACTCAGTCTTCTTTAAGATCTCTTTTATTATAGAACTTTATTCTCTTGCTGAGCACGTAATATTTACTGACACCCCCTACGGCCAGACGCTGTTCCAGGCCCTGGGGTTACAGCAGTGGGCCCTCGTGAACGCCCGTGCCCGGGCTTGAACCGGGTCAGGTGTGAGGATGCGCGGGGCTCAGCCAGGGCAGCACGGCAGGGGCCGAGTTTGGGTAAGGGAGGCGTGGCCCGGGTGCAGCATCCCTGCAGTCAGACCCACCCACCGTCACCTGCCAGGACAGGGACACAGGGATGGGAAGGGGGTTGTTACAAACTGTCATCCTGGGGCTGAGTGAGTGCTCACGAGAGGGGAGGAGCCACGGCCAACTCTTCCACGGCCCGTGAGCCCCTAACGGGCCCCTAATGCTTTGGGGGCAGGCGCTCCAGCCTGGGGGCAGGAGCAGAACTGCGGGGGGAGGGGAGTGCACCTGGCCTGTGTGTGGCCGTGGGGGGGTGGGGGGTGGGCAGCAGCGACCCACATGTGCTAATTACACTGACAAACAGGCGAATATCTTCCGAGCAGGGCTCATGCCACCCCCCACCCCCGTCACGAGTCAGTGGTCTGGGAGCCCCGACGCCTGCAAGCCACTAATGCATGGATCTCTCCAAAGAGCCGACATGATTTCCCAGCTCCCTGGTGAAAGCTGGCCAGGGGACTCCCGAGCACTGCCGTCACATCACCACTGCTCTATTCACGTGAACCCAGGGAACTACGCAGAGCGGAAGGGCCCACTGGGCTTGCACGAGGCGTTATACCCAAGTTTCCAATATGGCCCCCAAAAACCAGAGACCACCAGGGAGACCGAGTCACGCCTGCAAAAGCAAAGGGCGGTTTCATTACGGGCTTATACGCTCGGGCTCACAGACTTCACCAACACAGTGGATCCACGGGGAGAGCCCCGAACACAGCAGGGCAGGGCTTTTATGAGTTTGGGAAGGGGAGTTACAGGAAATGGTGACACAGGTATATTGACAGCAAGTTTAACCATTCATTGATACTTTTGGTGGGAGCCAATCTCAACACTTAGAGTGTTAACCAATCACAGAGTGGGCCCAGGACCCTCACGTAGGGCGTGACTAGCCGTAGCCTCCATCTCTAGGCCCGCCCTTAGAAATGTTAAAGGTGTCAGCTGGCCTTTCCTGATTGGGCGGTACAAGGGTGGCCCCTCCTGCGTTGGGCGACGTGTGCCCTTCTCTTGTCTGAGAAGCTGACACGTAGGCCTCCAAGGTCAGAGTCAGTTTGATTCAGACCTGTGTCCTTCCAGCGGGAGGCACTCAGATTTAGGAGGCATCGATATGCCTTCTCGGGCCAGACACCAAACTCCGCCCGCTGTTTGCTCCCTCTCCCCAGTCCCAGACGAGGCCCGCTGCTGCAGGGCAGGGGTGACATCTCCTTTCTGGCATGACAGCTGACAGGCCATGTCACTGAAAGTCCTACGAGGTGGGCGGGGTAAGCACGGTCCCCGTTTGACAGAGCCTTAGAGAGGTGCTCTCTCTCCCACGGCGTGGGCCTCCCACCGCGAGGAGGCCTCCCAGCTCTGCCCTCGCGCGGGCCCCGACTCCCGCACGGCCCCCCCGCGGCGCGCAGGTCCAGGCGCCCAGCTTCGTGCCAGTGGTCACATCGTGGACCCTCCCCTCCTGGAATTACTGCTGTCCTGAATCCCCCACTCATCCCCGAAAACTGGTTCGACTCCTGTATCCCCTCCGAGGACTCTCCTCCCGTGAGTCCTGGACACTTCTCCATCCCCGTCACTCCTGAAACAGTCACGGTCAGGCTTCAGGCCGGCCTCACGGACATCTTGCCCCGGAAGGCATTCACCACGTGTGTTCATAGTATGCAAGGTGAGGCTAAGCTTCTTGAGGGAGGCGGGACTATTTTTGACTTATCTTTACGTTTTCCCTAGTATGGGGGGTGGGGTTTTCCAATAGCAGGTCCTCAAAGACTTTGTTGACTGATCTTAACTGAGAAACGTAGGAGAATATTAAAATTTTTCACGTGACTTGGGGAGTTAGAGGGGTCCGGGGCTACCTAGCTCCTACCTCCTAGTCTAGTGGACACTGTTTGCCCGTTGGCGGCAAGAAGAAACGCTCAGCGATCCCCGTGGGAGCCCGTGAGCACCGCGGTTGGGGGCCTCACAGAGGCAGAGTCCTCTGGGCCTCTTCCTGCTGTTTCGGACTCGCGACAAAGCCCCATCTTCAGGCGGTGTGTTCACAAACGGCTGTCAGACGCCGCTGCGGAGTCCTGCTGGAGGGGGTCTGGTTTTCCTGGATTAAACCCTAGGAAAGTTTCAGACACGGCAATGAAGCCAGCTTCTCAATGTGTCCACTTGGTGCGCATGTAAAGTCAGAGCTTTGTATTTCATGATTGTGCATTGGGAGATCAGAAAGAGAGAGAGAGATAAAAAACAAAAGCACAGATGGGGCATGGACAGTTCCTCATTGCTCGTTCCATATGACAGAGCTCAACACATCTGGTCCGCTACGAAAAGCATCTTTGCACTAATTTGTTTGTCAGTATCCACTGAGGGGCCGATCTGTCATCCTGTCGGATTTTGGTTGTCCCGAGACGTCTGGAGACAAGGCTAGCCACAAATTGGAACTGCGGCCCCCCGGGAGCGAGCGCGCAAACCACCAGCTGCTCTAAGGAACATCAAGTGTGATATTTTTAAAGCTGAAATTTTAACCTCACCTCTCCAAAGGCATTTAGCAGCTGCCTGAGGAAAGCTAATCACTGTAACAGCAGAATGAGTCCGTTTGTCCCCATGTTCGTGTGCGTGAGTCCGTTCAACCCTTACTGCCGGCTGGAAAAACAATGGAATGAGGCAGGCTCCAAGGAGAATGGGGCCTCTGTCTTGCTCCTTGGGATCTTAAGGCTTTCTGGCCAAAGGAAACCTGACACCCCATGATCTGTCTTGGTTTGCAGAAGCAGGAATTGAGGTTTCAGTGTGTGGCTTTGATTTCACGGCGGTGTCATCTGGTCATGCCCCCCCGCCTTCATCTTCACGGTACCTCACTCACCCGTTTCTCAGGACGCATCATGCTGCATGGCATTCATTTGTTTAAATTTCTGTCTCCCTGAATGAACTTTAATCTTCCCAGAGCACAGAGACTATGCTTTATCCTAGAACACAATAGATGTTCAGTTAATGTTATTTGATCGAATTAATTTAAATGTGTATCTTCGGAGCAACATACGAAATGTGCTAATCTGTCTTACCGAACGTGCTGCCATTCGCTGTTCTAAAGATTTCTTTATAGATTCCAGTCCACTGACTCCTTTCTAAGGTCTCTGGGGACCATGCTACGCTCGTTCTCCTCTGTGTCTTGTAGAGAATGACCAGGGTCTAGGAGAAGACAGCCTTCCTCTGCGAGTCTTCTGAGGTCTCATGGGTTGCCAGCCAATGAAAACCAGATTTGCTCTTGACTTGCTGACCCTTCACCTTCGCCTTTCTCTTACTTCCCCACTTGCCAGCAGGTCAGTTTATCACTGAATCACGTGGCCAAGTCGGGTGTACTTCCGTCTCCGGGGACAATCACGGGCATGTGGCGGAACAGGCGAGCACATACCTGCCCGAGCCGCCGTCTTCCAGCGGCCGCCGCATCGTCAGAGAGAGCTGTGCTGGGGGTGGGGGGGCGCGAGGAGGGCCAGGAGCGAGGGGCAGAGCGGGCGCAGGTGCATCCCCAGAGCACGTGACCCGGGAATCCTGAAGCTGCTGCGTCGCGCCCTGCTGCTGAGGCAGGTCCTCTCGCGCTGTGCTGGCTTCTCGGGGGGCTGGACCCAGGTTTTGTACTTGGTCTGAAGTGACACAACAAAACCCATCCGGAAAACGGGAATCAAGGTGGGAAGGGCGAGCCGTGGTGGAAAACACGGCGGTGCTCTGGCCTCCGGGGTCCGCGGAGGAGGCCATGCCGCGCAGCAGACCCACTGCTGCCCTCGATGGCGCGCCTCACGGGTGCAGGCGTCACGGAGCGCGGGCCGCATGGTCCTTCAGGACGGACGGTGCTGTCATCTCAAACGAAGGCGGTATCTCACGGTAGACGAACAAACCAGGGAAAACCTGCCATCCTTGGGGGCATCAGCCTGGTAATCCTTTCCTTTTCCTTTTCCGTGTTGTTTTCCTTTGCCATAAAAACCTGTCCTCCACGACGATTCAGAGATAAAATTGGTAGGCACACACATTCATTTCTATGGGTGAGGATGAAGGTCAAGGTCCTTTTATGTCCCGCTAATTTTTCTTGCCCCCCCCCCCCCCGTAGGGCGGAAGGAGCAGAGCCCAGCTCTGACCTACACCCGGGGGGAGGGAAGCTCCTGTGTGGGGTCCACGGAGCTCAGGGGCAGGTCTGCGGCGAAGGGCGCTGGGGCGGGGCCGGGGTACAGCTGGGTTGGTCGCGGCCGACTATCACTGTGCCCACAGAGCGGCCATTTGTCCCCTTTACACCCTGATTCTGCCATCAGACCAGAGCAGGTTCTTAGGTAGGTGACTTTGTGTCAGACAAAATACAGATGTGGCCAGCAAGCAAGGCGCTAAAGAAAGATCCAGAACTCTGATCGGTCCTCCAGTGACTTCTGTCCTCAAACCCTGGCTGTCTCAAGAGAGGCCCATGCTGGTGGCTCCACGTCTGGTCCCTAGGCTCTACTTGTGGCCAGTCACTCACTCCTAGGCTCTGGGATCTCTGAGCACATGGGGACATCCACACACGGGATAATAGTAAGAGTTCCCAGTGACTGAACAAATCCTCTCAACAACCCTGGGGGGAAGGTATTATTATTCCCACTTCACAGATGAGAAAACCGATACCCAGAGAGTCATTTGTTAAGTACAACTCAGCTAATAAATGATCAATTGGGAGAAAAAAAACCAGGTCACTTGAACCCAAAGTCTGTTCTTTTCTGCTCTGCCTCACTCTGGCAGAGCAGGTTTTCTAAATCCTCACTGGTGATCTCTCCTAGGAAGGAAGTCTGTCCTTCTGTCCAGAGCTCACGATTTCTTGTTCTTGAATGAATTAAAAAAATAAAATAAAACCATGATCCAACAATATGTTGTTTTCATGAAACTCACTTAAATTACAATGACGTAGGTAGAGTCAGAGTAGAGGTTAGGAGAAGATACACCATGTGACTCTGAATGGCCCTTGAAGGTCAGAGAAAGTAGACCTTATTGCAAAGAAAATTTCTAAAGAGGAAAATACCTAATGATGACAGGCTTAATCTTCTGGGAAGACAGAACTATCCTGTGTGTGCACTTCAAATAGCAAAGCATCAGAATACATGTAGCAAAAAGCTGATAGACCTGAGATAAGAAATACACAAATACTGCATGCTATTTGGAGACTTCACACCGCACTCCCAGCAACAAATGGGACCCCCCAACTCAGGGCCACCAAGGCCCAAGGGGAGCAGAAGCACACCATTTCCCAGCAGGGGCTAAGCAACATTTGCAGAGCATCTCATGCAGCAGCACAGAACTCGCACACTTTCCAAGATGGAACAGTCACCATGCAGACCACACACTGGGCCATAAAACAAATCTCAACAGATCACAAAGCATCAAGATCAGATCAGGTGTATTTTCTGACCATAGTGAAATTAAACCAAAAATCAGTAACATACATCAATAACAACAGGAATGTCCCCAGATACTTGGAAATTAAATAGCACGCTTCTCAGCAATCAAGCATCAAAGAAATCATCTCAAAGGAAATGAAAATGCATAGGGTGCAGCCAAAGCTGTGTGAACAGGGAACTTTATAGCCCTAAACGCTTACATTAGAAATGACGAAGGTTCTCAAACCAATACTTAGGTTCCTATCCTAAGATACTAGAAAAGGAAGAGAAAAGTCAAATCAAAGCATGTAGAAGGAAAGAAATAAGAGAGAGAAGAGAAATCAATGCAATTAAAAACAGGAAAATAGAGACAATAGGTGAAATAAAGCTGGTTCTTCAAAAAAATATCCATAAAACTGATAAACATCTTGCTAGACTGAGAAAGAGAGGAAGAGGTCACTGATCCCAGAAATGATCCCAGGAGCATGGTGACAGATCTGTAGCCCAGAAAACGGGAGTAGTGGCATACTACGAACTTAATGTTCACAAGGCCAGCAAGTTGGAAACAATGGTTTCTAGAAAACTACAAGGCATAGAAACTCAGCCAAAGTGGAGTAGCTAAACCTGTGGTCCAACCAGTGAAAGAAGTCAGCTGGTGCTCAGCACCGCAGACCCTCAGGCACACGAACGGGGAGCCCTTCCCCTTCCTGCCACACGGCATTTATCGTGTTCACGACAGTTTGTTGATGTCATCATTTTGTTGAGGTTTCTTCCTCAAAACCCTGTAAATCCCACAGTTTACGATGTGTCCCCAGCATGACGCCTGATAGCTCATGGGAAACGCACTGCTACAGAAGGAGTGAATAAACAAACTCATGGACACCTTTGGATGATAGAAACAGACTGTTAGTGTTGCTTATTTAAATTATGACATCTTCGTAATCTGCTCTAGGATGTCAAAGTTGCTTCTGTTCAGCTTAGAAATGTCTTTGTCATGACAAGTGTGAGCTGATGGGAGCAGTCACCCTGCGTAGTGAGAGCAGAACGAAAGAGAGGTAAGAGCAAAGCACACGCCCCTGGTTTTACCAAATACCAGGTTTGTTCCCCTTCCTATGAAGTCTTAGCTAATTACTGTGATATTTACATTTATACTTTTGCTAAGAATGTTTTTTCATTAGTGTTTTTAACCTAGGACGCTCACTGGCTTTACCAAACGGAAAGTCCCAAGTCATGTGGTTCCAGATCTCTTTAATGAAGGTTGACAGTGTTATTTATTTTCTTTGTTTGGTAACATAATCTTGTTGTCCGGTTCATGGTATAGGTCTAATAGATATTTATTCAAAGAATGAATGAAGGGGTCCTAAGGGTTCCATTTTCTCTTTTGTCCCACTTTGTTACTGGTGGCTGTCCTTACTGAGTCAGTCACGCCGGGGAGGCAGGCTGGAGCTGACTGTGTGGACGCCCCATGGCGAGGACGGGTCTGCATGCCCGTGTCCCGTGCCTGAACCCCGGCAGCAGCAGGGTCTCCGTGAAAACTTCTGGAATGGACGAATGAATGAATGGGTGAGCAGTTCATCTAAAAGGGGGTCCTAGGTAGAGACTGAACCTGTCCCACAGACATACTTAAAGAGAAAAAACAAAGAAACGAACAGACAAGCCAAAACAAAAAAACAAAAAGAAAACAAAACCCAACCAACCAAAGTCCCAAAAGCCCAAACCCCCAAATTCCTCTGCTTTCTAACTCAGCCCAACTTTAAAAAATGTCTTATTTTCCATCGAGTCCATAAATAATTCAGGTTGGCATTTCGACTCCGAGGTAAGCTCTGAGAATGGCACTTATCATAATCAAAGCGGGAATAAAATTAAGAGGAGACAATAAAAGGAACTGTTCAAAAGAAAAGCCAGACATGAGGTGAACCGGGGTCGCGGCTCCCTCTGATTCGTCGCCATTTGTGTTCCGTGGAAGCTGACCCCACGTGTCCCCCAGGAGGTTTTGCAGAGGGAGGAACTCAGGGCCTAAACGTCCCCGTTACAGGGAATGACCGTCTGGTCTGTGACTGACTGAGGCGATCTGCGAGGAGGAAGAGGAGGGGTGTGCCCGGGGCACAGGGCAGGGGCACAGCTCACACACCGCATGCAGGTCTCGGCGGCTCCTGGGACAGCCGCGCGGAGGAGACGTGCGCTCCTGTCTCACGGACGTGGAAGGCCGAGACGCGGGGTCATGTGAGGGGGCACCAGGTGGGGGCGGGGGGCGGCCCTGACCAGGGGCATCCTGCTCCGCACCGCGGGGCCTCTTCCCAAAGCACGTCCTGCCACCAGCGGCAGCGCCCGTGCGGCCCCACGGCGTGGACGGGGACGGCTCCAGAAGGGGAACCGAGTTTGAAGGACCACACGGAGGGTCACGGCCACTCCCTGGGCGTGCGCACGACGTCTGGGCGTCTGAATGATCACGGAGGACTTTACACTCTGCGAACACAGGTCTGAAGTGCATCTGGAAACCTGAACAGGCCTTCCCTTCAGACGGAGCCGCGGCCTACCCGACGCCAGCGTGGCTGCCGCGCGGTTAACGAGGGTCTTGACGGAAATGCGACCCCACAGCCACGTGACAAGGCCGCGCGCACCAGACAGGGAGGACCACGTGGCCCTGACTACGTGCCCACCAGCAGTTCTGTGCTCAGGAAGAAAACATGAGTATTACTAAGAGGTCAGGGAGCGTGTGTTTCGGATGACGCCATCAAACGCAGAGTAAGGTGAAAACAGGAGGGATTCAAGGTGACACGGAAGCAGGTGAGGTCAGCAGAGACGGTACCAGAAATTCCCGTGGGAACATAATTAGCAAGGTTTCCACTTGTTGCTGTTTCTATCTGTTTACCTGCAGAACCGCGAGGGCTCACCAAGAGCTCGCTCTGCGCCAGGCCCCCTCCCGCTGGCAATTCAGAGCGGAGCCCGACGCTCCGCCCGCCTGGGCGCTGCCGTCGGGACCAGCTCTGCACACGCCTGGAGCTCTTCTGAGGCCTGAGAGCACAGAGCGGGGCCGCGTCGCCCACCCCGGCGGGTGCCTCCACGGGGAGGTGTCCCTGGGCCACGGCGCCCCGGGCAGGACGGACAGCACACGCAGGGCGGACGCTCTGGGGGGTGGCACTGTCTGGGCAGGTGGCCGGCGAGCACCGCCGTCTGCTTGTGGCCTTTGTGCACAACTCACTGGAGGAGGCTTCTGAACCTTTAAACCTCTCAGGCTAGTTCCCGGGGAGAAAGCCAGTGAAGGGTGGCATGATCCCTCCTCCACGAAAAGTAGGGCCGTTGAACTATGGAGACGCTCCTTCGGCTCCCGGGCCATACCCTGGGCTGCCGGAGCTGGGTGCCCTGCGCCCCACGCTTCGCCTTGTTTCTCGTGACCCGAGCTGCTGCGCGCCCGGCGCTCCGAGGGCCGGGCGTCCCGAGGGCGCACAGCTTGGGCACGGCCAGGTCTCGGGCGCCGGCGCCTGTCACCTGGGGACCCTCCTGCCTACCAGGTCCCGACCTGAGCAGGACGGGCAGCTGCACCACGAGGTCAGGCTTTAGAGAAGCGTCTAGTCTACACGTCGCTCATCACAGGGAACTCAGTAGAATGAGTAGTGATGTTCTAGAAAGAAAACGCTTCCGAAGGAAGGGGAAAGAATAGTTTTGATCAGGAAAGCACTGCGCTGTGTTGCTAACGACCAGACCACCTCTCCCCGGGATAATGTTGGTCTTATTAACCAAACAAATGTTGGCTGAGAATGAAATGGTACACAAACCGGAGAAGTGAGGAGGACAGTTTAGGTTCAGACCCCAGTAAATCACCTTCAGTAATGACTTCATGCTTACTCGTAATAGAAACAGCCCTGAGAGGCCCCCGCTGTGTGCTGCGTGCACGCCCGGGCGTGTCAGCTGCTCCTGAGAACCCATTTACATTTGTCAACTGTCTGCTCATTTTCTAGAATTCTGCAGTATAGACTCATCATGAAAGAAACCTGTAATTTCCTAACAGCTATTTTTTAAAACCCCTTTTGTAATTAGCCCAGATCACTTTTTGTTTTAAAGGAACTCTTTACTGATTTTTAGCGATCACATTTATTGCTTGTGCTCAAAAGCTGGTAATGTCTGTGGCTTAAAAGTCAGTGACGCCTGGGCTTTCATTCAAAAGCGACGTTGATGTTATTACAAAACATACCGTGTGGCAATGTTCGGACCGAAACGGGGCCATTCTTCATATAATACTTTGTAGTAATGTAAACACCTTTATAATAATAAAAAAGCATTTACGTTGTGAACACTTGACTTTTGTTTTCTAAAAATCTCCACCTTCCAAAGCTTTTAGGGAATAGAACATTAAAATATGTTAATGCATCTGAATTTCCCTTGGGGAGAAGCTACCTTAACCGCCATTTCAAGTTTTACATTTTTGCTCTAAATGAATGATTTCATTTAAATAAAAAGGTCTTATTTTCTATGATGAAAATTCATCTGCTTCATGTAACTCGGAAGCATCTTGATTTATTATTGACTCTATTCTCTCTCAAGGAGAATATTCTTCTAAAGACATTATGCAGGACCCCTTATATTTCTTACTCCTTGGCACTTTCTATTAATCTCACCGTGTCTGTGTTCATGCTATTTGGATAAGAAATTAGAAATAGACGGTAGTTACAGATTTGGATAAATACTCCTGCAAGGACTAACCCCTTCTGCTCGCCCGGAAGAGCGGTCACACACAGACGGTCCCTGGCTGCTCGCTGTGTTAGGGACTCTTTGAGGGCTAAGAGGCCTTTTCCCTGGAGAGAGGAAACGCAGTGGCGTCTCAAGCCTCTAGGAAAAGTACATAAAGTTTGTGAAAACAGATTTCAGAAACTGTTTCTGTAAGAGACGTAGAGGACTTGAACTTGCCTGGGTATATGCTCCCTACATGTGTAGTCCCTCGTAAGTTACAGGTGTGCCTAGTTGTCCTTTATGTGCACGTGTGGTCCGCATCTAGCCGGCTGCAGACACGCAGACTTGCCGGGCACACGGCCGATGCATTCGAATCCATTCTCCAGCAAGGACCGTGACACGCACGCGCAGCCACACAAGTTAAACAGTGGTCTCCGGGCAGCACCGTGAGCCCGCCGCCGGGATACCGTAAAAGATGCTGACCCCCAGGATCTGCTGAAATGCATTTCTGGCCCCAAGATGGGGCTGCTCCTGCCCCGGGGCCACGTCCGCAAGCAGGACCCGGGACGACCTCCGGGTCCCTGGACGCGCCCTGGCTGACCAGAGCCGCACACATTGCAGGCAGTAACCCTCCTGGGTCCGCTCACCGACGGGGCTGACCAGGGGCTCGCCTCCCTCCCTTGTTCGCTGTCCCGCGGCCGCTGGCCCCGCCCGTCGGCGTGCAGTGCGTCTCTGCGCTCCGGCCACACACAGACTGTTTCCACACTTTTTAACAGCTCGGGGCAGCCATCCACTATTCGATCCCTCTGATCCCTGCTGCACATTTATTTGACCAAGAAGCTTGGAATTTGCAACCACTGATGGAGGCAATAGACCGAGTGTCCGGGGGGAACCCGGCCACTTAGCTGAGCGGCTGAGGGCTGGTCATTCAGGCCTCACAGTTTTAGTCCCATTTCCTCTGTGGCTGACATCCGGTCTCAGACCTCCGGGACTCTGAAACCTCTTCCCCAACACTGGGCTCACGTCCATCACTCTCCCCTTCTCTTCGCTCTTTTTTGGTGGCCATCTTTAAAACATGTAGCACCTGAGGTCAGAGACGGCTCTTTGGAGCCCGTCAGCCCCCCACGTCCCCAAATTGTAGCAGTTTCAATGTCATGATGATGAATGACTGTAGCCATGGATTTTACTTCCAATTTTAAGTTTCAGTTTCCCACTGCCTCATTTATTTGCAGCCCACCTCGGGGGCTGCTCCGTCCTGGAGGCCTGAGTCACGGCTCGCGTGTGATGCAAATCAATCAGGATCAGGCAACAGGGTCCAGGGCGAACTGCAGACCGCATGCTGACTGCAGAATACAATCTGAAGGATTTTCTAGTGCTCAGTGGAAGAGACACAAGGGACACCAGGGGGTGGGACCCTGCTCTACACGGAGAAGGGGGACCTGCAGGAGACCCTGAGCTGCAAAGGGCAGGTGGGCGTCACACGGTTTCCTGAGCCTCAGCTCAGCCCGCGGAAGCTCCGCAGGGACGTTCTGCCATTATACTCTCTACTTGGGCCCAAGGGCCACCAGCTCCTCTGCCCACCTGATGGCCCCGGCTGAATCAGGCCCCTGAGGACGGGGTCAGGTAGAGCAGACGCAAGCTGTGGACGGTGTGCTGCGGGCCTACTTTCATTTGCTGGGGGGAGGGGACAGCAGGACAAGAAATATTTCGAGAAAATCTTTTTCCTCCAACAAGCTAAACTGTCTGAAAAAATGCATTTTGGGAAATCAATATTCCTGTCTTCTGTTTTCATTATTTTTCTTCATATGCTCTCCTTTTAACATTCACTTTCTGGCATCTCAAAGAAAGAAGCATGTGTGTGATTAATCTTTCAAAACAGAGAGGTAACTCCTCCAACAAAAGGTGTTGCGGAAAATGCAGGGTTTTCCTCCAGGAGTTGTGAGGACAGTTCTTGTGGTGGCGACAGTGACTAGCAGTATTCTTCCGAGCCCATTCCCGGGTTACTCCACCGACTCTCACTCTAGTCCTTCCTGTCGGGCCCGGGTGACTCCACTGGCACAAAGCCACCGGGACCGAAAGCCAATCATTTCTACTTATTTCTATGGAAGTTTAAGTCGTGCTTCCCCTCCCTGTGACAGTCTCTCAATGGTGCAAAAATCAAAAGAGATTCTAATGTGTCGGACCATCGGCGCCTCCAATACTAAGGAATTTATACAGATGGTCTCTTTAATTTTTGAGTTTGACACAATAACAGCATTTTACTCTGTGCGTCTTACACAGGAGTTGAGGCCAGAGTAATTAAGTAACTTGTGCTGATTCTGCGGTTTCTTTTTACATGATGGAAACAACAAGGAAGGTCTGTTGGGTCTTGTATTGCAAGTTAACGCTGCTTGTTCTATAATCCTGGCCCCAATTAACAGCAGGAAAACTACAAAAAATTCAAATAAATGGCGGGTTGAGTTTTAAGCAAGCACACTAGCAAAATTCTCGAAACAGGATCCTTCTCCAGCTTTCTTGTAACTATGAAGTGAAGTTCCCCACGGAGACAAGTGAGGCTAACGAGGTTGTGATCATGTAACGGTATCACGTCTGGATCACCGAGATTCTCTGGGAGCGCTCTTCCCCTTGCGACCTGACCCACCGGGCCCCCCCTTTCCTTCTGTGAACACTCGTTGGGCCATCGGAGGGCAGGGAGGGTCTCTCTCCTGTGTGGGGGGGTTCCCAACCTCCCAGCTCTGTGTCCTGGGGACTCCGTGACTGGACGCCACCCCGTGGGGCTCGCGCACTAGTATCAGTTCAATAGAAATTTCAAGTTCCTCCGCGTTAGTGCGTGTTAACGTCTCCCGTTTCAGACCCCAGGCTCCCACCGCGGGCCTGGGAGAGAAGGCCATGCGCTACTTGAGGCTGAGCTGAAAACCAGGAACAGAAGCAGAAAACCAAGCACTTCCCCCTAACGGCTCCTCTGTCAGCTCAGATAATGACAGTGGTAGCACCGGCTGGTCCCTCACTAGCCGACTGACAATACGCATTTTCATAAAGGGCGGGAACCAGTAGCTGCCGTCCGGAGAGCGGGCGCTCAGGACTTAGAGAGTAAATGAAAAGATCAACAAGGCCTGTCAAACGTCACACCGTGTGATAAATACACAGACGGTGGGAAAAATCCAGCTGAGCACTTCATCTCGTTTTTTCCCTGTGAAACCTGGAAGGGTAACAGAGAGGACTCTGACCTCGTCCAAAGGCCCGAGAGGCTCACGAGAACGCCCACGGGGATGGATGGATGGTGACAGGCATGGACACGGGGAGGGTGGGCCGACGGCGCTCGGGCAGGGGATGAGGCAGAAGCGTCACGGCACCGCTGGGTGGGGGGGGCAGCCCGCCAGCACACAGAGCTGGGGGGGGGGGAACCCTGTGGGACAGACACATGCACCGGACTTTCTGAGAAGAAGCGGAGCACAGGCGAGTCCCAGCTCCTCCTCCAGGGAGCCACGGACGGAGCAGGAAACGCCCCAGACCAAAGCCGGGCTCCTGGGACCCGCTCTTCTGAGGGTGGGGAGGTGGGGGCGGCCTGACCCCCCAGCCCCGTCCTGCTGCGGCCTCCTGGCCATTACCACCGCCTTCCCGAGGGCGCGGCGTTCCCCGCGTCCGCCCGGGCGGTGCCCCCACTCCCACACAGACAGCTCCGGCCTGGGGGGCACGCTTGGCAGCGAGCGAGTACCGGGCGCGCCAGGCCCGGGGCGGGGGCCACGTGAGGACGGGCCGCGTCGTGAGCGTGTGGGGCGGGATGAGCTGACCCTGGTGGACAGAACTGCCGTGGGCCGCCCGGCACTCGGGGGACAGAACGGGCCGGCACCCCACCGGCCTCCTGCTGGGCACAACGGTGCAACACGGAGCTGTGTGACACCCTGTCCTGTGGCCGCACTCCCGTGGGGACGTCCCGCCTCCCTGGACACCCCGGGACGTGTGAGGACCCAGCTTTCGGGCGGGAGGAGGGCGAGGGGCAAAGGGACGGGGAGCTCTGTGGACAGGACATGAGTGACGGGAGATGGCCCCACGCCCCACGTCCGGGCAGAATCCCTAACTCCCTGGGCAACTCACTCCGTCTCTTTGAGCCTTTGTGTCTCCATTCCTGGAACACGAGTGTCACTGTCACTTCGCACTTTTACTCCTGTGTGGGTGGTTGTTGGGCCCAGGGTGGCCGGGGTCCCGGGCTCGCACACGCGTGTGTTTTTCCCCTGCACAGCGCTCTGCAAGGCAGGTGAGGGTGTGAAGCTCCCCACTTCACTCCGGGCACAGGGAGCCAGAGGCGCAGGTGTGAGGGGAGCAGGGCACACACACCGCCCTGCTCCTCAGCTGTGCTGCTCAGGGGAAGCTACCTGCACTCTCTGTGCATCCGTGAAAGGAAGTAATTTCTGTCTTGCTCTGTTCTCGAGAGGGCTGGACAGCAGCACACGTGTGGTCACCTCCGAGGGGCGTGGCTCTCTCCCGTGCTTATGCCGTCCTCCTCCTCCTCCCCAGCCCCTGACTTACGGCCAGGGAGCACGGTCTGTGTTCTGTCCCACTCTTCTCCTTGATCTAATTGTAGCACTTGGTCTCCTGAAGCTTATGACTTCATTAGGAAATATTTGAAAATTGATGATTTAATCACTTAATTGTAAAACACGAATGGAACTTCCCCGTTAATGAAAGCAGCTGGGTAAGAGTTTAGCTGTGATTTTGTAGCCGACGGAGGGCATCCTAAAGGCGGGACTAACCAGGGGTGTCCGGGTGCGCAGGTGAGGAGGAGCCTTCTCCGAGCGCCGCGGGGGAGTCCGACCGCACAGAGGACGTGGTTCCCACTAGAAGCCGAGATAGGACGGGGTCTGTTTCTACAAACACCTGAGATTATCCTGGAGAAAAAAAGTCACAACCTCTTTGGGTTTCAGTTTTCCATTCCATTAAATGAGATTTTTATACTGTTCCCCGAAGGTGCTGCAGGGTGACACGAGGTACCCGGGTTCCGCCGCGGGCAACAACCTGCCAGCCTCCAGGTGTCGGGAGGAAGAGGCGTAGCTAGAGAGCTGCGCTCACGGAACACCTGTGTCCCCCGGGCGCCGTGCGGTCGGGAGGGCGGGGCTTGAGTGATGGGATTAGTGCCCCGTAAGAGGGCACGTGTGCTGTTTGCTGTCCTGATGTGAGGACAGGGCGAGAAGACGCCGTCCACCAGCCGGGAAGAGGCTGTCACCAGACACGGGGCCGCCGGCGGCTGGGCCTCGGCCGTCCAGACTCCAGAGCCGGGAGACACGAAGGGGTCTTGTGCGCAAGCCCCCGGGGCCTCGGCGGTTTTGACGGGGGAGAAATCACATGTAGTTTTAATTTAAAGAAGGAAGAATCAAAAACATGCGGCTGACCATGCTGCTCTTGTTTCCCAGGGGAGAGGCGTTCGCGTGCTGGGCGGCGTTTGATACACAAAACGTAGAGGTTTTACGTGAACACGAGGCTGGAGGCCCTGTGTGGACAGTGAGCCGAGCTGGAGGCCCTGTGTGGACAGTGAGCCGAGCTGGAGGCCCTGTGTGGACAGTGAGCCGAGCTGGAG
>NC_043709.1:136000464-136024765 GCF_006229205.1 Suricata suricatta | reverse complement strand
TGCTGGAGGCTGTGCATTGACAGGTGGGCCGTGCCGGGATCTCGAGGACAGGGATGGGTCCCCGAGCACGTGGGTGTTAGAGCCTCCGCCGGGCGCGGGACACACGCGTGCACCTGTATGACGAGAGGTCACACCGCTTAGGCTCGAATGGCTGGAGACCCAGGCTGTGGACGAGGAGGTCGGTGGCAGCTTCCTCAGAGCTGCACGGGGTGTACGTGGTCCAGACGCTTGGAGTCCGGCGGCGTCTGCCCCCAGCCCGGCTCTAACTGTGGTGGACGGGGCGGGCGGGGGGGGGGGTTCGGGTTTTCTACTTCCTCACGCCTTCTCAGGGAACTGCGACACACAGCCAGGCTGGAGAACTGCTGCCTGCGACCTCGGGGTCTAGACTCGCTGGGCTAATGTGACAGGATGTCTACACCATGTCCACCTCTGCCTACCCGCCCCCCACCCGGGTCAGCAGGGTCTACACCGCCGGCTGCTTCTACTCCCCAGGTGACTAGGGTCACTTCCAGCTCCCAGAAAACCGTTCCCTCCCGTGAGCAGTGCTTGCTTGCTCCCCTCCTGCTCTGACTGCTGCTTTCATCCACTTTAGTGTCCCGTCCACCCAACAGCGGTGCAGTCCGTGGCTCCCGTCCCTCCAGAGACGGCCCCACACCAGAGACTCTGCTTCCCCACCGCAGCAGGACACTCACAGGGCCGAGGCCGGCTGACACGCTGTCCCAGACACAAAGCACCGGAGGACAGTGCTGGGCGCTTGCAACTTGTCTGGAGGGATCAGCCGACCGAATGACTAAGGTGTTAATAGGAACAGGTTTGCCAAAGACGTCACTGTTTCCAGGACACAGGCCAGAGAGGCAATGGGAGAATGTAACCATGAAGAGTTCAGGCTCAGAGAGGTTCCGCTCACGCCAGGACAGGGGCGGCGGACAGACCACCGTCCACAGACGCGGAGGACGGCGCACCATCGCCTCGGGGCCGAGGACGGGTCGGGTGAACACGCGCGTGAATGAGTCAGAGGGCTCGTCAGAAAAAGTGAAATACGGACGAACAAGAGAACAAACTGGTAAGAGGAACAGAACTCATACGAGCAAATGCAAATGTTATAAAATGTTGGCTTTCAACGAAATGGGCAGGTTTGAATATGTCTGCCCTACAACTGCCTTTTTCTGACGAAGCCCATGAGAACCCAAGTGGACGGTGTGGAATGAAGGTGTCACAGAGGGCCGGGCCGGGCTGGTGTCGCACGGCCCCACCTGCCGGAGGTGCCCCTGCCCCCTCGCCGGGCCCCGGGGCCGTCACACCGAGGACGCCGCAGAGGTCATCTCCCACTCACAGAGCGGGGAAGTGTATTTAAGCCGTGCGCCTATCACGGAAGGCAATGCCCGTACGTACACAGCAGCGTTGCAGTGGCCGTAACGCGGAGCGGGATGGAAACTTCACACGGACCTCGGGAGGCGGCGTGGCATCGCCGAGAACCTACGCGTTTGCAGCTGAGCGGCTCCTGCCCCCAGGCCTGCGGCGTTAGGCGCTCTCTGCCCCTGCCCTTCAGAGCCGCTCGGTGGAAGGTTCCGCGGATGGCGGCCCCCACACATGCCCCGGGCACGGGGTCTGGGAGCACCCGTCGGACGGAGTGAAACGGGTAACTTCTGACTGTAACCCAGCGGCATTTGTGCTGGGCTCGTGGCCAGCAGACAGGGCCGATGTTTCCTGGAGATGCGGGGACTCACAGCGGCCCAACCTCAAAGCGCCGGACGGCTTCTGGTTGTAACTCTCACTCCCGTCGGGAAGATGCAGCGATGCCGGCGCTTGCGGGGGTCCCCAGGACCAGCGCCGACGGGAATGGTTCTCTCAGTGAGGAAGACAGCCCGTAGTAGAAACTAAGTGCTAGCCGCTCAGTTCACACACGGCCTTACCCTTCACTCTTCTGTTTGCGGAGCCTAGAGTCTGTCCTTAGAGGTCTGGAGACCGAGCTGAACACCACAGGGCTATAATCGGTCCAGTGACAGGACGTCCGGGACACCATGCTGGTCTGTGTGTTCAGGTAGTTAGACTCCTGCCCAGGTGAGCTTTGTACCGCTGGACGCAGCCTGAGCAATTACTAGCCTCCGGGGGAAGTTACACGCTTCATTTAAGAACCAAAGAACAACAGAAAGAAAAGCAATAAAGAGCAAACGGGGGGATGGCTGTCCCCCTACCGTACAAATAAAGGGCACCCCAGGAAAGCATGCACCTCACTCCTGTGCAATTAGCGGGGCAGAGGGACGGGTGGAGGAGCCGCCCATGCAACGCCATCTGCCGGGCTCTCCTAAGATGGGGACGGGCCACAGCCCAGGGGGCGCCGTGCTCCCGCAGCTCCCCAGCTGCTGACCCCCCCGGGGCCCCTGCTCAGCCTTCCGCACCCCAGCCTGACTATCCCCACCCTTACCGGTTCCCTGGGCCTTCCACGCCCTGCCCATGACCAGGCGTCACACAGACGCAGCCCTGCAGCGCCAGCCCTCCCACAGCACCCCTGCAAGATGTCCCTCAAGCCCAAGTCAGGGCTGCGGGCTTTCCGCCCTGGAGAGCGGCTCCATCTGTGGTCTCTTTATCAGACTGGAGAAGACAGACCGGTGTTCCTGGAGGGACGCCTCCCTCTCCTGTCTCCAGGGACAGTTTGCACCACATACTATCAGTGGCTGTCACTTTCCACACCTGCCGGATTCTCTACTGTCATCTCACTTCCTTTGGCCAATATCCCTTATGCTTTCATTTTTCATGCTCGGATCCTGTTCAGACATGGATATTCTATTACCCAGCCACCCCTCCACTGTGTTTAAGTACATCCAATTTATCCTTAAAGTAAAAAAAAAAATTTTAAGTCATATTACCCATTGATCTGATCGATTTTCTCCCATTCCTGTCCCAAACCTCTCCTGTGACCTCCATTTCTTCTCATTTAACTCCTTCCACGATGCTCTCCACCAGCAGATCAGACGGCTTTACGGAGGATTTCTTTTTATGAAGGATTTCTCAGAGCAGAAATCAGAGTCTTTTCCAAAGAGAATTCCCAGAGGAGAAGCCTAACAGAGCCTACATAAAATCAGGTCCTTGTTAGCAGAAATTAAAGGCATTATGCAGGAAGAGGGGACTTCTTACTGACCTAGCCCTGGGTGCTTTGTACAGAGTGGCTTCCACAAGACTGAAATACAGTCAGTATCTCCAGGTCCAATTTCATTTCTATTAGGCGCTCGTAGCTAAATTAAGAACCTTACGGATACCTAATTTAGATAAACCCTTAACTATTAACCTCCAATAATGTCATCATTTCACTGAGTAGAAAAGAAAACATCTGGGTGAGTTCAATTAGCCAAGGGCGTGGGCACGGAGGCCTCTGCATTCTAATTGCGTCTCGCTGACCTTGACGGACGGCTCCAGCCAGGAAGGAGGGCTCACGGGCATAACGGCCGCTGTGGACGCGGCGGGGCTCTGCCTTTCTGCACACAGCTGCCGCGGGGGCATCTGACCCGCGGCACCACTGAGGGGCGTGAGGGGGCACCTCCGCGCAGCCTCGGGCCTCAGGCGTCAGCCCCTTTCCGATTCTGGCCTTACGCACTGGGGGCAGATTCTCTTCTTTCCCCCACTGCTGTCTCCTCACAGTCTCTGAGCGATGACTAAGGCGGCTGCTGCCTGGTTTCTCGTCTAGACGGTGCCGGGGTTGCGGCAGCTGTGGTTGCGTCTGGGCGCGCTCCAGGGCGCGGCGCGCGGCATCTCCACCTCCGGTGCTCACGCTTGGTACTTCCTAGATACCGCCGGGCCACCTCTCAGAGCCCGCCTCACTCGCCTGTCGGTCGACCACCTCCCCGGCCCAGCTCCTCCGACCTGCTTCTTGACTGTGCGTTGGCTGGGGCACGGCGCTCCTGCATCTGAACTTGACCCCAAGGGGGCTGAACAAGAATGGCGCCCTGGGCTTCGGGCGGCTCAGTCGGTCGAGCACCGACTTGATTTCAGCTCAGCTCAGGGTCCCGGGGTCGAGGGACTGAGTCTCGCTGAGTGTGGAGCCTGCTTGAGACCCTCAGCCTCTCCCTCTGCCCCCCACCCCGCTCCTGCTCTCTCTCTCTCTCTCTCTCTCTCAGGAGAAAAAACAAGAGGACCGTCTTAAACATGTTTCCCCAAAGCAAGTTCCAAGAGGAGAACCTGAGTACAGGCACATGTTTTCTGTGCGGGTGGGGGGAGCGGCAGGCTGGCCCCTGGGGCGCACCCCGCTCGGAGCCCTGGAAGATGGCACGGTGCCTCCACGAGCGGCCCCTCCCCGGAGACCGAGGAGCGGGGTGGCCGCTGCTGGAGGGGGGGCGTCCGCTCCCCGACCCTCTGGGCTGGTCCGCGCAGTCACAGCGACTCACACCTGCTACACAAGGAGGCGCCGAGCATTGAGGAAAAAGGACCGACCGTGTCTGTGCCGCGTTCTCACGAGACTGTTCAGGCCGAGAGGAAACACTAAAAGGGTTTGTGTTCAAATGACATTTTGAGAATGACCACAGTCCCATCTTTTGAGAGTCTCTCCATTTTCTTTTTAAGTCTTTACACATTTATTTATTTATTTTGAGAGCAAGTGAGAGCAAGAGACAACGTGTGTGGCTAAAGAGAGGAGGGGCAGAGAGGGAGAATCTGAAGCAGGTTCCCCACTGTCGGCACAGAGCCCAACACGGGGCTCGATCCCATGAACTGCGAGATGGTGACCTGAGCTGAAGCCAAGAGTTGGACGCTTAGCCCAAGCCAGCCAGGCCCCCTCGACATTTTCTTATGAAGGCTCTGAGGGTTGTGCACTGAAGAAACCTGAAGCGGACCCACCTGAGTCCTGTTTTCTGGACAGAGTTCACAACCCATCACTTGCTCCTCCCAGCTGAGGCTGGCAATACTACGAGAAAAGCTTCATGAGATGATTGACTAGTGACGCAAGTGGCCCCCGCCCTTCTAGACGGCCGAGGGCCTGTGGGAGGGGACACATTTGGAGCGCTCGTTCCCTCTCGACGGGGAAGGACTAGCGTGGGCTTTGCTCAGTGGTGGACACTGAGCTCAGGAGGCCAGGTGGGGCTCCCCGTCGGTGCAGACGCCTCGGTTCCCCTGCCGGCTGGGATCGGTGCCCGGAGGGGACACGCGTGCCCTGGGGCGGGAGCTGCCGCCATGGATGAAGGGCCAGCGGGACACGGGGCAGAATCAGGACTCTCCTCAGGGGTGGGAGGGATGGGGAGCCGGGCATTTTGCTCAGACTTGGGGAGAAGGGTGGCTCTGGAGAAGGTTCCGGATGATCTCGGCTGCCTGTGAGAGGGCGGACACACGGGAACTGAGACGACCTAACGTGGACCTGCAGGTGGTGGGGGAGCTCGGGCCCAGGCCCCCTGCTGAGTGCCGCCCCCCCCCCCTTGCCGACTGCTGGGGGCAGGGGCCCGGCCAGAGGGAGGACGGGCCTTCTTCAGAGTCAGAATCTCGGCCCTGATCTGGACGGCGACTTTCTGCGGCAGCGCTCTGGTGCACGACGGCCGAGCACGTCGGAGGAACGGCAGGCGGGAAGCGCGGGTCCACTGCGTACGCGGGACGCCCGAGTCCCCGGTCCGCGGGGCTCTCACCGGCGCGCCGTGTGGCCGACGGAGGGCAGAGCCTGGCTCGCTCTCTCCAGCCTCTCTAGTTCTCACCTCAGCCCAAGGGCTTTCTAAGACGTGAACGCTGACGTCAGCCCGCTGTCAAGTCACCGGGAGGGTCGGCTTGCCCCTCCCCGCGCCCCCCCCCCCCCAGCACCTGACCCAACAGGTCCGGGGCTCGGAGAACCTGCCTTCCTCCCAGTGCAGGCGACGCTGCCCTGGCCGACGGGACCACACTCTGAGCTGCTGTCCTGTGCTCTCTGGGCCCCGGCCGCGGACGGGCCATGTCCGCACGAGGGTGGCCACACGGCTGGGGTCCCTGCTACCCGCGGGGTACCAGACGAGCGGCACAGGCTGGGTGAGACGGCTCCGGGTCCGCGGCGAGCCAGCAAGCGGCGGCAGGGAGGTCTGCGGTGTCGCCGCGCACTCTCGTCCCCTCCTCCCCGGGCAGCGCGGCGTGCGGCGCGCACAGAAGAGGCCACGCTGTCCCCGTTTCTCCTCCGGACCAGGACGGAGAGGGGCTCCTCTGCACCCTCCGGCTTGCCGGGGCCCTCGGGACAGACTTCGGTCCCGCCCGAACTACCACCGCCGCCAGCCAGCGAGTCTACACCTGGGAAAGCGTGCTTTAAACCCAGTGAGAAACTAGGACGGCGCCAGGGAAGCGAGGGCTGGCCGGGCTCGTCACTGACAGAGCTGCTCTGCACGGAGAGCCAGGCGGGTCCCCAGGCCGGGGTGCCAGGCGCGGGGCAGCCATGTAAAGCCACACGGAAACACAGCGCCCTCCCGGAGATACACACGCGGCCAGGGACAGCCTCAGCGCCACGCACACACGTGATCGGGGACGCCAGTCACGTGACGCGCGAGCGGCAGAGCTCTGCGGGGGAGGGGCGCTGTCGTAGGCCACCGAGGCTGATTATCATCAGTTTAAAGTAGGTTGTTATGAGGGGAGAGCATTCCCATGGCAACCGCAAAGGAAGCGTCTGTAAAACATACACAGAAGGAAGGAGAAGGGAATCAAAACCTGTCATTATAAAAACCAACTGAGCCGAAAGGAGTGGAGCGAGGCAGGGAGTGAGGAGCGAAGCCTACAAGCCAGACCGAGAGCAAGGAGTAAAGTGTCGGAAACGTGTCCCTCCCTATTCTTACTTTACAAGGCCAGTGCTCTAACCACTGAGCTATGGAGCCTTCCCTTAGTACTTACCCAGGTGGATTAAACCCCCCATTCAAAGACAGACGGGCAGGATGCATTAAGTAGGGTCCGACTACCCGCTGCTTCTACCAGAGACTCACTGTCAACGGAAGGACACAGGAAAGCTGGAAGTCCAGGGCCAGAAAGCGACTCAATGCCATTTTCTCAAAAGGGAGGCTGTGCTAATACCAGACCAAAGAGACTTTAAGTAAAGGATTGCTATTTAAAAAAACTGTCGTAAGAGACAAGGACGTTATATATTAACAAAAAGGTCAATATAACAATTATAAACATACATGCATTTTAACTTCAGAGCTCCTAAATCTAAGAGGCAAACGTTGACAGAATTGAAGGGAGCAACAGACAACGCTATGATAATAATAATGATGTGGCGTCCACTATGTGCCTGAAAGTCTGGAGAGAATAGGCAGAGATCAGGAAGGATGAGAGGCCATGAACGGCGCCCTTAACCAACAGGACCTAGCAGACGGGGACAGAGCCCCCACCCAACAACAGCAAAGCACACATTTTCTCAAGGACACATGGACCATTTCTAGGATGAACCATATGACACACCACAAAGCAAGTGCTCTTAAATTTTTTAAAAAGTTGAAATCATGCAAAGTGTCTTTTTTTAAAAATCACAATGTTTTGAAACTAGAAATCACAGAAGATTGAGACTGGAAAATCCATAAATAGGTGGAATTTAAACAACATACTCTAACTTAACAGATCAAAGAAAGAAATCACAAGGGAAATTAGAAATTATTTCGAGGCAAATGAAAATAAAAACACAACATACCAAAACCTATGGGAGGCTGAAGGCACTGCTAAGGGGGAATCTGTGGCTGTCAACATGTACATTAAAGAAGAGGAAAGATTTCAAATCAAAGCTCCAGCTTCATAGCTTAAGGAACAGAAAAATAAACTAGACTCAAAGGTAGAAAAAAGGAAGTAATAAAGATTGGATCAGAGATGAAACAGGGAATGAAAACCTGATAGAGAAAACCAGCAAACACAAGAGTTAATTCTTCTAAAAGATCAACAAAACTGACCAATTTTTGTTAGACTGTCCAAAAAAGAGGGAGACAGAAGAATGCTATATCTAAAACCAGAAATAAAGGGATATTATTATTGATTTTATAGAAATAAAAGGGATTAGGGACGCCTGGGGGGCTCAGTCTGTTACGTGTCTGACCTTGGCTCAGGTCATGACCAGCCCCGCATCGGGCTCTGTGCTGACAGCTCAGAGCCTGGAGCTGCTTCCGATTCTGAATCTCCCTCTCTCTCTGCCCCTCTCCTGCTCGCTCTCTGTCTCTCAAAATAAAACAAAGACATAAAAAAATTTTTTAACGGGATTATAAACAAAGTACTATGAATTATACCAACAATTTGGATAATCTCTATGAAATGAAAAAATTTCTGGAAACTCATAACCTATAGATACTGAATTATGAAAATGTAGAAAATCTGAGCAGATCTATAATTAGTAAGGAGACAAGTCAGTAATCAACAACCTACCAATATAGAGAAGTCCAGAACAAATGGCTTCACTGGTAAAACCAAACATTTAAAGAAGAAATAATACCCTTCCTCGTCAAACTCTGCTGAAAAACTGAACAGATGGGAATATTTCTTAATTCATTGTATGAGGCCAGGATCATCCTGATTCCAAGGCCAAATAAAGGCAGTATAGAGAAAAGAGAACTATAGACTCACATTCTTGATAAATTCTGATGCAAAAACCCTCAACACAATCCTAGAGAACACAACTCAATAGCACAGGAAAAGGACGCCACCACGGCCACGTGGGATTTATTACTGGAATGCAGGATGATTCCTCATTAAAAAATCAATTGTAAAATACACCACACCAACACAATGAAGGTGGTGGGAAAACATTCTCTTCTCAAGTGATGCAGAAAATTCATTTGACAAAATTCAAAACCTTCTCAGGATTAACATGATGTAGGGAAATAGGCATCAAGTAATAAAGGCCGTATGTGAAAAGCCCATACTAACATACTCAATGGCGAAAGGCTGAAAGCTTTTCCTCTGAGACCAGGAACAAGACCAAGATGCCCGCCTTTGCTGCTCCCGTTCAAGACAGTCTGAGAAGTCCCGGCCCAGCAATGAGGCAAACGGGGAGAGCGCCTGCACACTGGAAAGGACAGAGTACAGTATCTCCGTGGACAGATGACATCTTGCATGCAGACGGGGTACAGTGCACACGGCCTCCCATGTAGAAAACCCTAATGATTCCGCACGCACACACACCCGTTAGAACTAAAAACAAATTCAGCCGAGTTGCAGGACACAAAATCAACACTCCCAAATCAGCTGCCATTTCTATAAACTAACAATGAACAACCTGAAAAGGATACTGAGCAAACAAGTCAAGTCACAACAGAAGCCGACAGGATACAATACCTCAGAAAAAACGTAAACATAGGAGACAAAGACTTGTACGGTGAAAACTACAAAACGATGCTGGAAGGAATTGAAGATGCAATAAGGGGAAAGGCACTCCATGTCTGTGGATTGGGGGATGTGAGCACTAAGGAAGGTACTTGGGAGACGGAAAGCATCTCTATCAAAATCCCGGGGACACTGGTTTTTGCACAACGAGAAAAATCCATCCTAAAATTCTCATGGACTCAGGGCATTCTGTGGGTCCCAAACAATCTTGATAAAGGAGAAAGGCGGCTGTCTCATACTTAACGGACTTCAGAACTTACTATAAAGCTACAGTAATCAAAACAGGGCCATCCCAGCATAAAGACAGACATGTAGACCCACGGAATAGAGCCGACAGCCCAGATAGAAGCCCTTGTATATACGGTCAATTACTTTTCAGAACTTGTCAAGACTGTTGGGCAGGGAAAGGAGTGTCTTTTCAACAAGTGCTTCTGGGAAAACCGGGTACACACAGACAAGAGAAGGACCTTAAAACCATACCTAATTCCATATACAAAAAAGTAATTCAGAATGAATCAGTGACCTAAATGCAAGAGCCAAAACTGTCCTATTCTTGGAAGAAAGCAGAATAAGAGCTTCATGATGTTGGAACTGGCAACTGTTTTCTTGGATATGGTGCCCAAAGCACAGGAAACAAACAAACAAAATAGATCAAACTTAACCAAAATGAAAATATTTGGTTCATCAAAAAACACAGGATAAGAAGGCAACCCCCAGAATAGGAGAAAATTTCTGCAAGTCATAAACGCTGGTAGGAGTTAATATCCAGACTATTTGGAGAAGTCCTACAGTTGCACACCAAACCAAACTATAAGCGAAAACACACAAACTCCAAAAAAAACAAAAAGCCAAAGAACCTGATTTAAAAGTGAGCAGAGGACTTGAACAGACGTATTTCCAAACAAGAGCTATGATGGCCGATAAGCCCACAGAAAGATGTTCGACATGACTGATCACTAGGGAAATGCAAGTCAGCCTACCGTGAGCTTCCACCACACGTCTGGTAAGGGGGCGGCGGTTGAAAAAAGAAGGGAAGTGCTGGTGACCATGTGACGACTGGAAACCGAGGAACGCTCTCGGCAGGAATGCAAAATGGTACGAACGTGACGAAGACAGGATGGCGGTTCCTCCAAACGCTGACGCACAGAATCACCGTAAGGCCCGGCACTTGCCCTTCTGGTTCTGGGCTCAACAGCGCCGAAAGCAAGGGCTCGGAGAGGCGTCTACACGCACTTGTTCATGGCAGCCTTATTCACAACAGCCGAGAGTTGGAAGAAAACCTAACGTCCGTCAGCAGACAAACACAGGAACACAATGTGGTCCAGACACGCAACGGAGTGTTGTCCGGTCTGGAAAAGGATGGAGACTCAGACACTCCCTGAAACACGGCCGGCCTTTGAGAGCATTAAGCTCAGTGAAAAAAGTCCGTCACTGAAGGGCAAGAGCTATATGATGCCACTTACACGGGTGCTTCGGCTGGTGAAAGTCACGGAGACAGAGTGATGGCTGCCCGGGCCGAGCCTTCCGCGGCGCCGGAGCTCCGGTTTGGGAAGACGGGGGAGTTCTGGGGGTGGATGCACACCACGGCTGTGCCTAATGCCACCAAACTGTTTGCTCAAAGATGGTCAAGTCGGCACACACCACGCTCTGGGCGTCTTGCCACCACTAAGAGAAGGAGAAGAGAGGCCCCGCGCTGCTGTTCTGGTCTCAGCCCGCGGCAGGGGTCCTGAGTGAGTTCCCTCACTCTGGGCTTCCACACCCGGTGCTGGGTCCCGCTCCTCCAGGGCTGCCCCCTCCCGGGGAGGGTGCGCACGCTGACAGCGAGCTGTGTGGCTTTCAGGGCACGTGGTCCGCACGCAGCGTCCATGTCCCGCCTGCGAGCCCCGCGCCGCGGCTGAGACCCCCGCGCTCACCAGCCGCAAACGGAGCGCCGCCTGGAAGCCGCTTCCTCCCTGATGCGCTACCAGCCGTCACCCTCCGAATTTAAGGTGTTACTTTACAATGATTGTGATGAGCAGAGTACCCCCAAACAGGAGCTTACTCACGCAGGGCGCCGGGCAACGCGGGCCGCGCCGATGTGCGTGACGTGCGCGTCTGTGGGCGAGGCAGCAGATCTAAGTCAGCAAGGGTTTTTTTTAAAAAACCTTAAAAGAGGGAAACTAGCAGTGACTGAATACGAACACGTAGATACACGCGGTACGGGAAGTTACTCTCGGGTCAGAGCTCGCACTACGTTTGGGGGATTGCCTTTTGCTCTAAAAACAATGTGTCAGGTCCATTTTTTTAAAAATAGTATCAGAAAACCTTTCTTATTGGGATGAATGGTTTTTAAAATTAACATTCTTACTGCTATTTTTAGGGAACGGACTTATTTGTGACGGCCAATTTCTGAATTTCTTAATGGGTTCAAACCCATTTCTAATTCATCCAACCACACACTTTTCTGTGATAAAGTTTGCCCAAAGAAAGCAAGTTTTGCACCCGGGAGACGACTCCTTCTCAACCACGAGCACACACACGTTTTACAGAGACACAAACGAGGCCACGCCTGGTCTAAGCTGCTCCGGAGCCGGTGTGTCGGGGGCCGTGCGGCTCTGTGGGTGAGGCAGCGGCTGGCCAGCCCCTTTCCGTGAGTGGTTTCGCACTGTCACCCATCGCAGGCGCTCTGAACACACAGCGGTCACAGTGATCAGTAGCCCCTTCCAGGCAAACCAGCAGCCCAGCTGAACTAAACATGTGATTCCATCAAAAATGAATACTTCACATCAGTGACGCACACCCTTGGGACCTGCTGGAGAGAGAGCTCAGAGAACGTTCTAGATCAAATCTACAAGTGAGGACAGAAACTAGGCCAAGTCCCGGTCCCTGTACTGAGTAACACTGGGACCAACCCAAACTGACCTTGCCGCTTCTCCAGGAAACCCCTGGTCCTGGCAGAGCAGCCTGGCGCCTGGCCACCAGCTGACTCGCGTGTCCCCGGCTGCCTGCGCGACCCGTCTCCGGAGCACTGCCTCATGGGGCCCACGGCCCGCTGCGTCGTGAGCCCTGCTGCGCCGACCTGCTCCCTGTCTGTAAGGCCTGCTCGCCCGGTGCCTCTGGCCCCAGCCCTGCCCTGGTTGCTGCCTGGAGACAGGGCCACGGTCCCTGAAGGGACCTCCTTCCCCGAGGCGGCACGTCTCACAAGCTTAGCTCTTTCCCGCCACCCCCTTCCCCAGCTGAGGTTTCCCCAGGAGAAACGGGGTCCGTGAGTGAATGAGAGGGACCAGTTCCTTTTCCTGGAAGGAGCCGTGTCTCATGGTCTCAGGACATTATCACCCCAAACGTACATGTCTCTGAATAAAATAAAATCGATCAAAACTCTGAGGAAATCTTAAGAGAATAACTTCCTGGCCACTGAAATACAAAATAAAGTTGGAAAGGCGGCAGACTCAGCTCTGCCACGGAAGGCGGGAGGCCGTGAGGACCACGGGGACGGGTGGCGGCCGTGTTAGCGGCTCTGTAAACCGGCTGAGCGCTCCGGCCCGACGGGGGCTGAGCCAGCAGGCCACCACGGGCCCTCTGTCCTGACACTGCCCTCCCAGCAGGGGCTGGGACCCATGCCTCATTAGCTCGCACACAGAGAGGCGGCCCGCCGCCCCGTGGGGGGCCGGTCACCCGCTGACACGCGCACACGCACCGGAGCAGACTGTCTGTACGTCTAGGCGTCCACCCTTACAGTGCTCCCCCCGCAAGGCGAGCTCTCCGCCCGACGTGGGGCGGCTGCCCATCTTCTGGCAGCAGCGAGTCATCTGGAAAGCAAAGCTCCGGAGCCTCGCACGGTCCCTTCTCTCCCCTGATTTAATGACGCGTCTATGAAATCAGGCTTCTCTGCGCTTCGGGGTTGACAAAGGGCACACCTTTACGGAAGCCGCAGAGAAAGAAGGCCGTGGAGCCGGCGCTGGGCTCAGGGGCTTGTGGCGTGTTTCCCGGCCAGAGCCCCCAGGAGACGTCCCTCTTCCTTCTGTGCCGTGGTGGCCGCGGTCCTCGCCCTGGGGCCCCCCGTCCCGAGACCCCGCCCCATCGCTGCGCCTGCGGGGTTCCTCCTCTCCAGGGTCAGGGGCTCCCCTCCTGCGTGGCCTGACTTTTCTCCATCGCGTGACATGAGCTGTGTGGGCACCGCATTCCTAGGCTGGCACCTCCGAGTGTATTTGGAGCCAAGGGTTTTTAAAGGTGGGCTCAGAGCCCTTGGAAGAGGCCTGGCCCCAGAGACAGGGACGGGCACCCAGAGGGGAGAGTCCCGACAGGCCAGTGGGGGGCCGCCCAGGGGGCAGGCTCGGAAGAAGCCGGCCTCGGGCACCTTGGGTTTGGACCAGCCTCCAGACGGGGACACAGGGAGCCCCACTGCCTACGCCCCGGCCAGCGGTGCTCACGGGGCAGCCCGGACAGCGGTGCGCCGAGAGCGCAAGAGACCCACGGAAGAGACCGCGTTGTGCACGATGAGCTCCCAGGTTCTGTGGCCACATGTAAGTGCTAACCTGAGCCTTACGTACTCTGTTGTTTTTTATTATCTTTAGTGAGACAGAGAACAGTGGTTACTTTCAGCTCAACAGAGCGAACTCCGTCAAAGCCAGAACTGGCTGCCGGCCCAGGACGGGAGGGAAGTGTGGCGGCGGCAACCTTACCCCTCACTCCTCGACAGGTGCTTCGCCGGGGACACCACGGAGCCTGCCTCCGCGTGCGGGGCCACCTCCCTCTCCGGCGTCCCGTGGTCTTTAAAAGAACACGTGTACCTGTCAGGCTGGCGGTCCTGACGCCGGTCCAGGAAATACGGCGCCGGTGGTTACAGTCCTTCCCGGTGAGGAAATGAGAACCAGCCCCTGATCCTCTTTTCGCAGAGCTGGAGGATTTATTCCGGCACAGGAGAGCGGAGAAATTTCAAGGGCAATTTATCTAATTCTTTCCCCGCATATAATTTTTAAGAAGGAAATTTGCCCCGATGAGGAAACGTATGTTTTTAAGAGTGATTCTTTAAAGATACTGATCTCTTGCACATTCCCTGGTCTCTGATAGACTTTAAATAATTGTCCCAATTAGGCTACAGGGTGAATTTCTAAATCTTTCTTTCCTTGACGAGGCCTAGGTGATTTTTAAGTTGTTTTAATTATTCTGCCGTCGATTTTCTGTTTTCTAAAGCAGAACTGTTCAGGCTTTCTTTCAGCTTCCTGCCCCATGTTTGAAGGCACACACTCCTCCCTTCCATGTCTCCTTACAGCATCCTCTGGCCCGTGTCCCCCTCGCCCGCTCCCCCTGGCCCGCGGTCCCTCGAGCCCACGCCCCCCGGGGCCGGTGCCCCCAGCCGCCAGGGCTCACCTGTTCCTTTCTCTTGCGGCTGAGCTACTTGACTGCCAATACACTGCACGCGCACTAACTACACAGAGAACATCCCGAGGACCGCCGTGCGGGCCGGGACGCAGACGGGGCTTGCGCGGGGCCCTCGAGCACTTGGCGCACAGAGTGCCACCTTCTGTGGAAGTACAGGGATGACCTTCCATCCACGTGACCCGGCGCCCCCATCACTGCCCGAAGGAAGGGACCCCCTTCCCTCCACAGGCCAGAGCACACTGGTCAGGACGGCGGTGAAGAGGCCCGGCTCAGCCTCGGGAGGGAGGTCAGCGGTTGGGCTGAGGCGGGAGCCAGCGGCACAGGGCCCGAGGGAACGCTTCTGGGCCGACGCAACTGTTTCATATTTTGAAGGTGCTTTTAAGGCTGCTCTGCCGTCCAAACTCACAGGTCTGTGCACTAAGAGTCAGTTTTACCGTGTGTTCCTTACACCTCAGTCGGTCTGAGATTCTGTAAGACAGAGGCCACGGCAGAGGAAGCAGCGTGCTTCTCCTAGTCTGAAAGGGTCAAAGAGTCCCTGGAGCGGCCCATCCCCACCTGTCTTCAGGACGAGGGGTTTTCCGTCCATGGTGTCAAACGTCCGATAACCTCACAGCCCCTGGGGAGACGTGTCCCCAGCTCAGCCAGGGGCCTCAGGAGAAAACCCACACAAATGGCGGCTTTACAGGTACGGGCGGCAAAGAGCGAGTGGGGAAGCACGTCCCTAATTTCTCCTGTTACTTTCGTTTATTTCTATTTATTTTTTTAATGCTTGAAAGACAGAGCAGGAGCAGGGAGGGGCAGAGAGAGGGAGACAGAATCTGAAGGCGCTCCGTGCTCTGGGCTGTCAGCACAGAGCCTGACGTGGGCTCGAACTCAGGGTGCAGGGAGCCAGCGGCCGGCCGGGTGCCGAGGGGGGCCTGGCAGCGGCCTCTGGTCCGGAGCCTGGGGGAGGAGACAAGGCCGCTCTGTGCTGCGTTAGGAGGCAGGGCTGCAGGGCCACCAGCCGGGGCTGGCAGGTGGGCCTCCGTGTCCCTGTCTCTCAGGTCACCCCTGTGAAGCATCTGCACGCCTTCTGGCCAGGGTGAACATTCAGGGAAGGTGACCAGGTCAGCGTGTGGCCCCCTGGGAGTCCCCGCAGGATGGCCGTGCATGCGCTCAGTCCAGGAGCCCCCGTGTGGCCCCGGTGGGAGGCCTGCTGGCCCATCAGAGCGCTGTCCGGGCCCAGTCACAGCCCCGAGGCACTGGTGGCCGTTGACTGACGGGTGACTGATGTTCCCTTGGATGGAGTTTGGGTTTAATTTTGTGCCGACGAAAGGGTTAGGCTCCCAGGCCCAGAGCACACGCTCTTGCTCCTCAGGGAGGGTCGGGCTGGAGGCCCGGACGGGGCTAGAGCTCACACCCGCCGGCTCCCGGGCCAGCGCGAAGGTGCAGGGGGACCCCCGCGGGGGGGGGTCCCGCAGTCACGCTGTCACTAAGTTCCCAAGGCTGTGGGTGAAGGAGAAAGGACACTTACGTGGCCCCTCCCTCCCTCTGCGGCAGATGTAGGTCAGGAAGTCTGGGTGGCCCTGAGCAGCCCCTCCACGCGCTCGCAGGCTGGGAAATGCCACACACCGGGTGAGTAACATGGAGTTCACGGACTTCTCGGGGCGCCCAGTGGGTGGGGGGGCAGTGATTTATCCAAGGTCACGTGCAGGGAGAGATGGGCCGACCCGGCTCCGTGGGGTGTCTGTGCCCAGAGAGACACTCATCTCTGCCGTAGTGCGGACAATTCCCACCCCTGGAAGGCACTGGGCTTCCCCAAGGTCGCACCCCAGAAGGCCCCCATGACATCCACACCTGTGTGCAGGATGAGCACCAGCGGCCAGGCATGGCTGGAGAGCCCAGTGGTCTGAGCTGGGTCTCGGGCACAGACCGGATTCTGATGTAAACTGGAACCGAGGAAGGACAGTTTAGGTGCCGCCCTTGACGGCTGAGTTCAGGACGCAGGAGGCTCTTGGGAGAGGAAGGAAGCCGGGGCCAGGCGTCAGCTAACAAGGTCTGAAGGCTTGGCCTTGACCCTGTTTGTCTCAAATCTACTATTCCCTCTGTCTCCCCGCTTCCTGCCATGCCGTGACCCCCTCGGAAACCAGCGGGGCGGCTCCTGGCTCCTCGCGTGTGGCGGCGGGGCACCTCTGGCACCAGCACGGCCGCCACGCTCTCCGCACCGGCCTTGCCGGGAGCGCTCGCCTGCCGCTCGAGAGGCCCACGGATGCGGGGAGAACATCTGTGCAAAAAGGCATCACTGGGTGTCAGTGCTTCAAAGCGAGTGTCCTTCTGATGAAACCAATGTAAAACAATGCCCCGTTGGGTCTTCAAGACTTAATCAAGGACCGTGCGGCCTCACAAGAGATCCTTCCCCCTCTGTGTCTCCTGCGCGGTGCCTTGGAAATTAGGCTGTGGTTACAAAGCACAGCACGGGCTGTTTCTGTGGGGTTTCTGTCCGGGCCGTGCTGTCACATGAGAGCCGCAGTGCTTCTGCGGTGGTGCCAGAGGGAGACGGAGGCCACGAGCCAGGGGCGTGGCGAATGCAGAAGGGCATGCCCCCTTCCCGTGGGGGTTCGGCCCCGCAGGCGACGCCGGGCAGAGCTGGCTCCCCCGGCTAAGAGCCGGTCAGCCTGGTTCCCGGGGGCCTGAGAGCGGCGGCCAGAGTGAATCATGTCCGTATTCCTGATGCGGGGCTGGTGCTCCCTGCTCTGGGAAATAAAAATAAGTGTTTATGCTGGCGAATTGTAAAGTCTACTATTTCCTTTACTCCAGCTTGTGCTTTTAAAGAGAACACATGAAGCTCCCCGGGGGTGGCGGCTCTGACACAGCGCGGCGTCCCTCCCCGCGGGATGAAAGCAGTCTGTCTGACGAGGGCACTGAGGACCAGTGAGTCACTACCTGGGCTGTGACTTTAGACGCCCCCCCCCCCCACCGCAGGGACGGAGCCCGCCTTCTCTAATCACGGTGGACCCAGAGGCGCACACGCGTGTCCGGGGCCTCCTCCGCTGCCGTTTCTAAGGGCCGCGTCTCTGCCGACGTCTTCCTCACAGCTCATCCGCGAAGGGTGTTGGGATCGGTCCCGTTCTTGTTTGCTCTCTAATTTTTTTCTCTAAAATAATATCACTTGAAAGTTCAAATATGTGCAAAACAGGAAAGTAAAAGAAAAATGACACCAAGCAAAATTAAAATAGACGCACCCAGTTGTCCACGGGGCGTCTCCCAGAATCACGCTTGCGGGTGCAGGCCTCAGTGGAACGCCAGTGCCCGCCTGGGACACGCATCGGAGTGGCCCGTTCCTCCGGCGAGAGCTCCTGCCCCGGGGGAGGCCCCCAGCGCGCCCGCCACCTGCTCCCCGCACCCCACACAGCGCTGTGCAGCTCGCCACCCCCCTCCGTCTCGGTGGGCCACACTCCCGGGGTCATCTCCTCGTGCCCGCTGCCATGTGCCGGCCGCACCTCCGCACGCCGCCCCCAGCACCTGACAGCGGAAGGGCAGCCGTCCGCGGGCGGCGGAGGCGGCAGACAGACCTGAGGGGCACAGAGGGTGCTGTGGGTGCACAAGGCTGGGGCTCTCACTCCCATCGGAGCACCAGCACCTTCTCCTGAGAGGTCGGGGACGCTGCCCCTGCTCTGGCCCCGACCCCCGTGGGTGACCTTCTCGTGCGCAGAGGGCGCCGTCCTGTGTCAGACGAGTCTGATGCTGAAGCGAGCCCAGGCGGCTGTAGAGACGCGTTAGGATCCCCGAATCACCGGTGCGACGTCCTGAAGGCGCCCAGGGAGCGGCTGCGGCATCAGCACAGCAGGGAGCACCTCCCGACACTCTCTCCTCGTCAGCCACGGCCGGCCCGTCTTCTCCCGGCGAGACGCGGGGCTCCGGCAGCACTCGGTCACCTCTCCGCTCACGGCGTCCTTGTTTGCTTGTCTGCTTTCAATTATTATTTATTTTTAGCATCAGGGTTTTAGAATTTGTTTTAAAAGACGTGCAGAGAGTTTGAAAACCATTAGACACTCTGAATTTTACTTGAGCTATCTGATGATGATTGCCAAATTTTAAATAAAAAAATTTTTTTTCAGGGCACCTGGGTGACTCAGTCGGTTGAGCATCTGACTTCAGCTCAGGTCATGATCCCATGTTCGTGAGGTTGAGCCCCGTGTTGGGCTGACAGCTCGGAGCCTGGAGCTGCTTCAGATTCTGTGTCTCCCTCTCTCCCTCCCCCTCCTCTCTCTCTCTCAAAAACAAATAAATGTTAAAGAAATAAAGTAGATTTTTTTCTTAAATTTAATGGTGGGAATGCCAACTGGTGTAGCCACTATGGAAGCAGCATGGAGATTCCTCAAACAACTAAAAATAGAGCTGGCCTGCGATCCACCAATCCCACTAGTGGGTAGGAATCCAGAAGCATTCGATCAGGATTTCGCAGAGCAGAATGCAGCCTGTGCTCACTGCAGCTCTCTGTACAAATACTGTCAACAGGCTCCTGCATGCGGGCCTGTCAGGTCCTTCCCGGGAGAGGAGGAGGATGGACGGGACACTGCCGTTCGCAGAGCAGGAAAGACGTCAAGTCTGCTGACGGCGCCGGGAGGCCGCGTAAGAGAAGAACCGACTAAGTGCTGAGAAAGTTCCCGGGAAGATCAGAGCTCCTGGGGACGTCTGTGGAAGGGCTCAGGGACGAGGCGGACAAACACAGACGGAGGAGCACAGTTGAAACCTGGGGAGTAAATCCAGCCCCACGGCAGCAAACAGCGAATCCCAGAGCCGAGATGGATGGCGCTTGCACGTGGGGGAGGGCAGAGTCTGGAAGGAGTGGGTGCGCTTCACGCGGGCGTGAGGCCGGGCCTCTCGGGAGTCTGGGCGGCGCGGACTTTGTCACTGGGGCAGCAGCCAACCCCGTCCCCGAGGCGCTGGCCACGGTCCAGCGAGGGGAGCGCGCCCGGCCCGAGCAGACCCGTGTCTGCCCGTCCGGCACAGGCAGCGCGTCCAGTGCGCGCCCCGGGGGGCTTCCAGCCGCCATTCAGATTCCTCACATCCGAGCCCTCATACGGGGGCCTTCCCAGGCCTGGCCACCGGAAGTCGCAAGCTGTGATCACGTTGACGCAAATCCACAGTGCATCGCCACAGGCCCTGCAGGGTTAAGGGCCCACACTGGGTCGGACCATTCAAAACGCCCAGGTTAGCCGGGCCCAGCTTCACACTTTGAAGGCAGACCGGCATCTGGAAGTCATGACTCAGTGGAAATAACGCCGACGCTCCGTTCCTGCACGTGTGGTCTCACGGACGGTGTGCGTGTGTTTATGGGAGCTTGGAAACAGCCGGGGTCTACTGTAAACATGGCGTTTTAGCCTTTGTTAACTCTGCGACACCAACTCAGTGAGTGTAGGCCCACTCTGTGTGGGCTATGCATAAACGATCTTTAGATGCAAATGCAGATGAAAATCTAAGGGATCAATTGCTTATAAGAACCAAAGAAAAGAGAACCCGCGAGGACAAAGCCCTCAGATGTCTCCACAGCCCCGCGCCCTACTGTGGACGGATCCCCGAGGAGTGGATGTGAACGCACCATTCCACAGATTTCTTTCTACGGTCGGAGGCTTGCGGGAAGGTTTTCTCACATTATTTTGATCTACCTCCTTGTAAAGCCTGCCCACCGTCCTTCCGAAACCCCGTTCCTGGATCTGCAGCTGTCACAAGAAAGCAACCTGTTCCTGTTAGGTTTTTCCTTTCTGGGGGGTGGAACAGGGGGAGATTCAGATGTGTGTTTTCTGGTCGACCTCATGCCTCCTGGTGTTCCGTTATTGAGGCTGGTTTATGCCCGTTCTGACCTGCAGTGTGTGACCCACGCTTTCTGGGGTGTGTGCCTTCATGAACTTACGACCCGTTTTCATACCTAAAACTACTGACCAGGAAGGCACCCCACACCTCACCCTCACAGGGCACTCTTCAGTGGAGCCGTGGTCTGTGGTTATGGGCATTCAGATGACCACAGATCCACTGTATTCGTGCTATAATTCAATACACTCTTCATCATCTTGCCCTCAAAGAAAACAGTTCAGAGTTCAACAGACACATTAAGCATCTCTGAATGCCGGATCATGAGGTCACTGAGATGAACAGGACATAGTGCCTACACCCGAGATACTTCTGAGGAAACGGACCAAACAGATCATTTCGGAGCACTGCGTAAGCGCTGTGGTGGAGGGATGCACGGCCCAGCGAGGGTGGCCGAGACCATCAGATGTCCACGGGAATCCTTCCCCACACACGGGAGACGGGCCGCCCACGTAAAGGGAACCGGATGGGCCACGTCTGCAGTGTCGGGCGCGCTGATGAGGGGCAGGCAGGTCTGTGGGGATGGGCGTGTGAGCCAGCAGGCACCGGCCCAGGCACAGCCTTGTCTGTGCCATGGGGACCTGGGCCATCAGGGGAGAGACGGGGAAGGGGTGCACCAGAAGTCATGGTGGCCACGGTGCCAACAACCTCTCCATCTAATGGTCTAGGAACAAGTGAAAAGAAGATTTAGTTCAGCACATCTTCTCCTGAGCAAATCTTTGCAGTCGATTTTTGTGCAGATATTCTAAATGATCCATGGACTTCTTCCTGAGGTTGACACTACAGCTACTGAGCTTTTGCTTCTAGAATATACGTCCAGTCTTTCCCGAAAGCAGGACGTACTTGCTCTGTTGGACTGTCGGGCGGAGGCGGAGCCTTGCACACAGAAGGAAAGGCAGGTCTGGAGGTTGGAGTTTGGGTTCCGTTATTTAGGGGACGGGGAGACTGACGTGGCTGAGGCTGGGAAGAAGCCCGGGAGGGGCGCGAGGAGACGGGGCACCCCGCGGGGTCGTCCCCAGGGGGTGACAGGACGCCCGAGGGCACACGACTAAGCAGACCGGGGACAGGGCGTGTGGACGCCCCAGAGCCGTGGGGGGCCTGGTGGCCGAGCTGGGAGCAGGGGCGCGGTCCAGTTTCGTCGCGTGCCGGCTGGGGGACGGGGCGCACTTGCTCGGCACGGGAGAGAGGCTACACCGCAGGCCTCGAGGGGCTGCTCTGAGGGCCGAGGGGGCTGGACTGCCCAGCAGCATCCGTGGCAGTCTAAGTCCCCAACCTGGGGCGAGGGTGGCCGGATGTGTGGGAGGTCTGAGGGGGTTCCCGGCTCTAAGCAAGGCGGGGCCTGCTGACCGGCGGTGTGGGCCGGGGACGGGCGGGCTCGGGGCCGGGCAATCGGTGGGTTCTGGCGGTGCTCACCAGGAGGAGACCTGCCGGGGCAGGAGCCCTGTGTGGCCTGGGGCAGGCGGAGGTTTGTGTGGGAGGCTCCACGGGGCAGGGGGAGGGAGGTCTGAGGGTGACGGGGAAGCCTGGCCGGGGAGGGCCATGGCCTTCCGCTGCGAAGCCCCAGGGCCAGCTCACACTACGGTCTGCTCCCCGCCTCCGTCGGTCACTCTGCTGGTCCTGTGCTCCTACATCTGGGGCTCTGAGCATCTGCACCAGCTCCTGCGGAACTCGGCTGCAAAGCAGGGCCCCTGCCCCTGGGATGGCGGGCGTGGGCCGCAACTGACCAGAAGCTGCAGCCCAGGCCAGCTGGCGATGCAGGTGCGTGTGCTCCTAGCACGGGGCGGGTGGCCGGCCCCTCGTGGGAGGTCAGGGAGGTTGACCGGGAGGACGGATGGATGAACAGCCCCCTCCCATGGGCAGGGCGGCTGGGGGGCAGGTAGCGCACTGGAGGGAACAGCCGCGGCGGGAGGGGTAGCCAGGCAGGAGGGATGTGTGCGGAGTCGGGCTGCTGCTGTCGGGGGCACGTGGGGTGAGGCGAGCTTCCCGGGAGAGGCCGGAGGCCCCCCACGCCAGCCCGGACCTCTCGCCGGGCCGACCGGGCCCCCCAGGAGCCCCTGCGAATGTTTCAGGCTTGACGGGTGTTTTGCGTAGACTTGGCACCGGGGTTTGGAGAGATGGAGCTAACGTCGGGAAGGAGAATCTGTAACTAATTAACCTGCTGGTGGTTGAACTCCCCACGTGAAGGCCCCGGAGCGAGCCGGCCCGGGAGTCGGTTCTCCAGGCAACAGAGAACGGTGTCTGTTCTCTCACACAAATTTTTGTTTCTCCTCAAATCTAGGTGAAAAATCATTGTCTCGGAGGCAGTTTAACATGACTGAGAAAATTCTCAGCTGCTCTGAAAACAGTGAAAACACTTTGGATTTCCAACAAAAGAGATGCCTTTTGAAGGTGGCAAATTGTCACCACATGATTAAAGAGGAGTGTCTTCAAAGCACGAGGGGTCTGGGAGGGAGCGGGAGCCCCCCCGCCTGCTCGCCCGGGTGGTGGGACGCGGGGGGCTCAGAGAGGCCTGACGGAAGCAGCCGGGGCCCCAGCCCCCAGGCGGCCCCTCCGCCGGCCCCTCATGTGCCACCAGGTCACCCTCCTGGAAGGCGCCGCAGCCCCGCGGAAGGCACAGCCATGGGCCCGCACCCTGGACGCTTTCTGGGTCCTGCGCTGGGAGGCCTCACAAATCTGTTCCCAGCTCGGGCTGAATCAAGGCCGCGGGAAGGGGCCTGCGGCCGAGTGATTGACAGCCCAGGAGAGCGGCCCTAGCGCGAGGTGCGCTGTACCCTCGGCTGCCATGGAAACGCGCAAGATTGGGCAGACAAGGTAAGGGTTTAAAGACGGCCTTCTTTTTATAACTTATCCTCTCCCTCGGACCGCCGTTCCCATGGCAACCGGATCAGAAAGGCCATCGGCACCAGGACTCTTACTTGCACCGTGGATGTGGCGTGCCCGAGGACGACCTGCGTCTCCCCCCGCACCCAGCCCCTGGGGTGGGCCGCCCGCTGGGGGCCAGCAGGAGCTCCCAGCCCCCCACTGTGCCCCGCTGGACCCACAAGGCTGCGGCTGCACTCCACTCGCAAGCTGCGGACTTAGAGCCCGTGGTACTTTCCGCTTCTCACGGTCCGGTCTGAGGAAACGACTGGGCTGTCTGGGGCTGAAGAACAGTGACCAAAGGACACGTCCTGGTCACTGCCCAAGCGTCCCCACCCTGCCACGTGCTGGGGCCACGAGCCTGCAGTGCCTCCTGTGGCCACTAGAGGGCACACTGCACCTGAACAGGCGCCCTGGGGCGGCCCCACTTTGTCACGCCTGTAACCCTGGCTTTCTCTGGTCATCAGTGGGGTAACCATCCTGCCTCGCTGGGAAGGGCTAACACACCGACCGTGTGGTGAGGCGCCCAACGACAACGGAAAGCAGCAAATAAACACGAGGGGTTCTAGTCCTTTAAGTAAAAATATGTAGACCAGGGGCCCCTGGGCGGCTCAGTCGGTTGAGCACCTGACTTCGGCTCAGGCTATGATCTCACGGTCTGAGAGTCTGAGCCCTGGGGCACGTCAGGCTCTGCACTAACAGCATGGATCCTGCTTGGAGTTCTCTCTCTCCCTCTCTGCTGCCCCCCCCCTCCTTCTCAAAATACATAAATAAACTTTAAAAAATGTAGACCAAAAAACGTGGCACCCTGTCCGCAGAGAGCTCACACAGGTGTCTGTGCGTCTTCCGTCGGCCGGAAGGATCTCACGGCTTGGGGAAGAAGTAGTCACTGCAGGGTTTAGAACGGCCAGTGTGGACACGGCCAGGCCCGGGGAACCCAAGTGACTGT
>NC_043709.1:135981105-136000364 GCF_006229205.1 Suricata suricatta | reverse complement strand
CTCCTTCTCAAAATACATAAATAAACTTTAAAAAATGTAGACCAAAAAACGTGGCACCCTGTCCGCAGAGAGCTCACACAGGTGTCTGTGCGTCTTCCGTCGGCCGGAAGGATCTCACGGCTTGGGGAAGAAGTAGTCACTGCAGGGTTTAGAACGGCCAGTGTGGACACGGCCAGGCCCGGGGAACCCAAGTGACTGTGTGTCTGTTACTTGTCTGTCTGTGAAGTGAGGGGCCTCAGGTCCATGAGCCTTCAGCGAGCCGTCGCCGAGCCCAGGCGTAAAGCCCTGGAGGGCGTGAGGGTGCGCAGGGCTGCAGCGCTGCCCGGACGGGCCACACGACCTCCGCCGGCCCTTTCTGGCCCTGAAGTGCCGTGCAGTGTCCTCCCGGCTGCGTCACACCTGACTTTAACATCACTGTTCACTTTTGCTGTGCGGCTCTGAGCTGCACGGACAGTGTGGTTGAAGCCCAGACACAACCCCATGGCCTTCAGACCAAGACACTGTGTCCTTTTCCCGCCCTGGTTCTGACAAGGGCGTGAGGGCGTCAGGGGACACACGGCAGTGGAGTTATGGGCCGGCCCCTCGCTTTCTCACTGCCCCTGTTGAAGCGGCTTCAAGCCCGGGGCCCACCGCTCAGTCTGTAGGGTGACAATGTCACATCCCCGTGCTTGGCCATGGTCGTTGGGAAGGTCTCCGCTTCACAAGGTGACAGCTTGCCCACCGTGAGACCTGACCCCACACTTGGCTGTCAGGTGCCAGAACTCTCCTCTGGGCCCTTCAGGGAGCAGAGAGGGCTGCGTGCTCATGAGTCCAGGTCAGGGGGCCCACCAGCCATCGACTGTTCCTAAGGACAGGCCAGGGGCAAGAGGTGAGCGTGTCCCGGGGCGCATGTGCTGTGTGGCTGTGGCCACATCTCAGAATCTCAGCTGCAGGACGCTCTGTGAGGGTCACCAGTGCCCCAGTGAGCAGCTGGGGCAGAGAGCCCACTTCTCAGGGCAGGAGTCTGGCAAGAGGCTGGGAGCCCAGTCAGAGGGACTGGGTTCCGGGCAAGGGTTTGGGATACAGCCTGTGTGTGTCACGGACCCAGGAGGACTGAAGTGTGTGGGGTGAGCTGGCACTTCCGCCGCGGGGGCTCCCTGGACTCGAGATGCCCAGGGCCTGGGCAGCGCAGGTGGGGCGTCTCACAGCCCGGATCTGGACAGAAACCCTCCTCCTGGGAGGGGGCGCGGCACGGGGTGTGGTGACGGCCAGCGCCCACTCAGCCCGGGCTGCTTCTGGCCGGTCGCTGGCCCTCGGAGCCCGGACAAAGGACAGTCACCTCCAGCCTGAGCTGTATGTGAGGAAGGCAGCCCTCTTCTCCCTGAGAAGGGGGATGACGTGCAAGCATTTTGCTCCTGGGGCATACGTCTATTTTTAGCAGACAAAATTTATGTTTGCGATTCCCGCACCTGCCTGTCCTACCAGCATCCCTGGCCCGGGGCCATCCACAGACCTGCCTGCTGAGGCCACGTGGTGCAGCGCACTCCTCTGGACCCCTCTGCGTGGCTCGGGCACGCAGCCCTTCTCCCTGGGCGCCCGGGCTACTCAGGCCTCGGAGAGGGTCTCCAGAGAGGGCGACGGCTTCGTGCAGCCGGGGCAGTGCTAACACAGAGACCGGATTGCTGAACCGCCTGGATTCAAATCCTGCCTTTACCCCATCGGCTCCGTGACTTGTTTAATGTCTGCGAGTCTTGATTTCATCTTCCCACATCAGCAAAAGGACAGGACATCTGCTTAATGCCCGAGTTGTACAGGCCAACGCGGCTGACGCGGTTGGTCGTAGGCTACGTTTCTGCTACAGTGAAGCAGCCAGGGGCGCCTGGGCGGCTCAGCTGGTTAAGCTCAGGCCGCGACCACACAGTCTGTGCGGACAGCTCAGAGCCTGGACCCGGCTTCGGATTCTCTCTCTGCCCCTCTCCAGCTCATACGCTGTGTCTCTCTCTCAGAAAGGAGTAAATGTTTAAAAAAAGCCAAAGAGATAAAATACACCCCCGCCACGCCAGCTCTGGGGTAGCACTCCTGCCACACACAGTGAAGGCGCACTTCCCGTCAGGGTTGCCTGGGTGGACACACATGTGCCATGCCCCCCCCCCCCCCCGGGGGTGTCCTGGGCTCCCTGCTAAGACCCTCTTGCGACTCCCGCCCCGTGACAGCAAGGTCACAAAACTGCAAGACAGATTTCCCTTATACTCTGGCTGCGAGGAGGCTCAGAGCCGCGTCTGAAGCTCACCGTGTAAACTGCGCTCCTAGGCGATCAGACTCACAGCAGAAACCACCTTTCCTCCTTAGCCTGCTCCTCAGTGTGGTTTCAACGTGTTTTCCGAGTTTCCCCCTTGAAATGATTCTAACAGCTGCCATCAACAGCCTCATAAGTGGTAATTATTGTCATGAAACACATCTCTGAACCTAAAGTAAACCCCTTATTTCTCTCGTTTTCTTTTTTTCAAAAATATCTGACAGGATTTAAATTACAGATTCAAGTCATGTGAAGACTAAAAGCAAAGAAAAATAATAAATTTCTAAATGGCAAGTTCCAACCTCTCTTTCTGCCCTGAACCGCGTCGTGCTTTGTTCAGTACCTTTCTGGACACTTTCCGCCGCGGGTCCCTGTGATCTAGAGGACCTTGTTGTGGGACCACGGACCCTAACATTACAGGCGGTCACAGAATAATGTAATGGTATGATGCAGTAATGGAAACTTTACATTCAATAGTAATTCTGAGGAAGTTTAATAATCATTTTGTCCTAACTACCCGATTATTTACAGAAAATAATACTTATTTCCCTAGCAAGCAAGTAATTTCCAACAGCATTTTGCTTGTGAAGAAGCAGAGGTCTGTCGGGGACCCAGGATCCCTTGTCCCTCCCATCACGAGACCCCCGTTCTGATCCGAGAGCCCCAGACAGTCCAACCGTTACCCGGGGCCCACGAAATTCTTAGAGGTGACGTCTCCCCCACCCCTGCCGTGGGGGACCGGTGGAAAGCACGGCGCAGGAGCCCCAACCGAGAGTGGCCGGTCTACGTTATTCTGACCCGTGACTCTTGGTGTCGGGTTCCGAGTCTGCCGTGTCATCGCCCTTCCTCGGGACACCGCCTCTCCTGTGGCTAAACAGGGGTTCAGGCAGAGGGCCGGCCGCGGTGCCACTCAGTCAACCCAGCGCGCGTCAGGGCCGCGCTCACACGCGGACGGCGCTGGCCCGCACGCCCCGGTCTCACGCGGGACACGGAAGCGACTTCCCTTCCTATGTTACCGCAGCAGAGGCTCTTCCTTCAGTAAGAAAGAGCTGGTCCCTCATTTGTCAGGGACACAGACACACACCAAAGCTACTCCAGAATGGGTCTTTCCCCATTTATCTCCCCTTCCTGTTCTCACACCCCGTGTTTCTTGTTTAACAGACTGTCCTTGGGGTGGCGTGCTCACAAGCAGCCCAGCACGCGGAGACACAGCTCCCTGCGCGCTCCATCACGTCAATCCCGGGATTGCCCGGGCAATGCTCTCTCCTGTGCAGGCTTTCCTGCTCTCACGCAGCTGCAAAGGAGACAAATCCTGGAAAACTGGTTTGAAAAGTGACACACGCACAAGTCAGGGCTGGGAGTCCTGGTGTGCACACTTTTCTGTAAACACGCACGCTTCCCCACATGCACGGGGGAGAGCGACTCAGACTAAGAAGAGTCACAGAATAAGACGAGACCCGTCGGCAGAGACGCTGGAGCCCCAGACGCACGCCCGGCCTCCACTGACACAAGTTCTGCTCTGCCCCTGACCCTCCAGGAAGACCCCGGGCTTGAAGGGGAGGGAGCGGACTGTGCGCTTTTTAAACCGACCCGGGCATCAGAGCAGTCTGTCCTCCTGACCGCGTGGCTCAGGGACCAGGCATCTGCCTTTCCATCTAAGCGGGCGGCTACCTAGGCAGGCATGCACCCAGGCAGATGCCTTTTGTGCATGTGGGTGTGTGTACACATGTGTAGGCACGCAGGCAGGTGTGGAAGTAGGTGTGGAGGTACATGTGGATATGCAGATGCAGGCACATGTATGTATGAAGGTGAGTATGTAGGCAAATATGCAAATAGGCACATAAGTAGGCAGGCATGCATGGATGTGTGTGTGTAAGCATGTGTACACCCATGTAGTCACATACACGTATACATAAGTACACACATGTGTGCAGGCACACATGTACACGCACATGTCAGTACAGGCGTAGGCAGGCACACAGGCATGTATGGGTGCACACATGTACACACACATGTCGGTACAGGTGTAGGCAGGTGGGCACACAGGCATGTATGGGTGCACGTATGTACGTACACATGTCGGTACAGGTGTAGTCGGGCAGGCACACAGGCATGTATGGGTGCACGCATGTACACACACATGTCGGTACAGGTGTAGTCAGGTGGGCACACAGGCATGTCTGCGTGCACGCATGTACACACACATGTCGGTACAGGTGTAGTCGGGCAGGCACACAGGCATGTATGTGTGCACGCATGTACACACACGTCGGTACAGGTGTAGTCAGGCAGGCACACAGGCATGTCTGCATGTACACATGTCGGTACAGGTGTAGTCAGGCGGGCACACAGGCATGTCTGCATGTACATATGTCAGTACAGGTGTAGTCGGGCAGGCACACAGGCATGTATGGGTGCACGCATGTACACTCGCATGGAGGTGGGCAGGCAGGTGCAGGTGCAGGCACGCATCAATGACCTCCACTCGCCAACCCGCAGCACTCCTGGCCTCGCGATGAGGAAGATGGAGAACGCCCGTCCTCTGGTCCCCACGGTGCGGCCCTGTCCTTGGTCAGGCCACCACCTAATGAAATGTGTGAGGCCGCACCCCAAGGGGACACGAGGCTTTCCCGCAGTTGTTGGGGGTGAGTCTCCTGGTGAGTCTCCTCGGTTGACCCTGCATCTCGCTGGCTCGCGTGGACTGACAGGATACGTGTGTGGAGCTGGCGGCTCCCGAAGCCAGGACAGAACCTAGGACAGAACTTCGGTCCCGGGAGGACGGGTGGCCTGGCTGCAGCGCCCAGTGTCACTCAGCGAGAAACACAAACATACGCCGCACCATCAGATTTCCGCAGCTGATGTCCGAGAAGGCCTGGCAGCGAATTAACGTCTACTTGGCCGGTGGGAGGCAGCGCCTGCGGCGCATCTCAGGCCTCATGCAAGGGAGAGAAGGCACAGGTCCTGGAGGTGCCGCGGCGGCCAGTCCTCCACCCTGAACGCTGTCGGCGCGCCAGTTCTCCCAAAGCGTAGCTGCCGGCCTCTCAGGAGAAGCAGCCGTGTGTGTGCGTGTGCATGCGTGTACATGCGTGTGTGCACGCATGTGTGAGGCAGCCATGCACATCCAGTAGAGGCTTTCTAGACGGCGACTGTGACAGATTTTACCAGCTGCCCAGGACATGAGAAGTCAATCCCTGACTACTGCGTTGTCTCCCCGCTCCCTGAAGCGCGCACACCCCACATGCGTAGCTCTAGGTGGACGGCTGAAGATTTACGTCACCTTGTGGACTGAACAACACAGACCACGAGGCTGCAAATGTGAGGTCAGGAGGCTAACAAGCCGACCATCCGCAGGGCCGGGTCGGGCTTGCTTTGCTCCTCGGCCAGGACGGCTCTCCCACCACGATGTCCCTGTCTTTTTCTCGGCCTGTGAGTTACCTTATTTGGAGAGACAGGTGGCCACAGAGTCCTACCCCACTCCGGAGGAAGTGCCGGGGGGACGTGATGAGCAGCCTCTGCTCTGGGGAAGACGGCTCGGTGAGGACCGGCCCGGCGCGCCTGTTACCACCGGGGAAGGTGGCCCAGAACTGCGGGCTATTTCAGGGGAAACCGGAAGTCTGGATGTCTGTGAGGTCCTCAGATTTCAAGTGCCAAGAAAAGAGCTAGCACTGTGGGAATTTAGATGCACCCCTGTGTATGTACTGGTTTTGGGGTTGACGAGGAAGGGGCAGAGTGGGGCCTCGCCAGCCAGTATTTCTGGGGCCTCGACCCTCGTCCTGCATCACGGGACGCTGAGCCAGTCCCGGGCGGCAGGTGAGCTGTGTTCCAGTCCTCCCTGTGGCCGGAGCCTCTGGGAGCAAACCTCCCAAACCAAACAGGGTAGCTGGGTGGGCTCGGGGAAGGTTTAGCAAGTCCCAGTCGGTTCTGATGTGAAGTGAGGGTTCAGAAGGATGGGGACACTCAAGCTGCCGGAGCTCTTTGGCTGCAAATGATCTGAACAAGCAAAACAAACCAAAAACCCACTACCTACACATTCTCCACACACCCCTCTTCAAACAGCACGGGCTGGTGCCGCCAGGAGGGAGTCTCGCTTGGGGGCTGGACTTTTCCGTGGTGCCCCTTGTGAGGGACGCCGGGGCACGGCCGTGGCCACCTCCAGGCTCTGACAGAGACTGAAGTTGCATGGGGTCGAAGGTCACAGCGTGTCAGCCTCCAGCCGGGAGGGACATCGGACTCATTCCCAAGACGCAGTCAGACCTAAAAATAACAGAAGGATGCGCGCACACTGGGCATACACCGCGGCAGATACGGTGTTGGAAAAACACTCAGAGGAAATACATCAATAGATAATGAATGAATGAAAATGTGCAAAGCAGCGTCTGCGGTTCAGCTCCTGTCTTCAGGCTCGTGTGAACTAAGTGCAGTCTCATTTCCGGGCAGAACCGGGAGGACCAGGGACGGAGGGCAGAGCACGGGCCCTGCGGCGGCTGTGACTGTCCTGCCTCCACACAGGAGGAAGGAAAAACAGACGGGACGGAATTAATGGACTTCGGGCCAGCTGGAGTCTTGTCTTTTGCACTTACTTCAGTATTGATGTGTCAACTCCTTCATTCTCAAAAGTTGCTAAGTTACGCCAAGAGATGGTATTTCTGTTTCCAGGTTTGCTCTACAAGAGCCTTCCAGATAAAGTCTCCGCTCTATCATTCTTCACACACACAGGAAACTCCTAAGTGCATGACCCCTCCATACCTGACGCTACAGATTTTCAAGGTAAGCACTTTCTTTTCAAAGACACAGGCATTTTCTCAGATTTGGTGAAGAATGAATGTATAAAATTCCTACAGTTGGCACGGCCTTTTTAATCATATTCCAAAATGACCCACGGCAAAATGAAAATGGCAGTATCTGTGCACACCACACGAGCAGGTCTGAGCGGCCAGCGGTCTGTGTGCGCGGCCGCCGTGTCATGGACGGCGGCCCGTACGACCGGCTGCCGGCAGCACCTGCACGAAGGCCTCTCCTACAGAGCGCCCGTCAGGGAGCACGCCGCCCACTGCTGTGAAGACTGGCGAACGGCCACACCGCCCAGTGCGACTGGAAGGCCTTTCCTGCCACGACTGCATGGGGGAGGTCAGGGGTCCCGTGTCTGACAGCGCGGCCGTCCGTCTGGTGGGGTCCCGGGACCACTTCTAACCAGGGGCACGTTCGTCTGCTCTGGAGACCTGGGGCCGCGCCTGACGGGCCCGTATTTTAGGAGACGCTTCCTTCCTGCCGGCAGACCAGCACAGGCCGGGGGCACGCTGGGGTCTGCGCCCGGGGCTGGCGCGCCCCTGAGAACCAGAGGGGCCTGCCTGCCAGGCTGCAGCAGAGGCTCCGCTCCGGGCGCGCGGAGCCCGGCCGGCCCGGATCCGCCCGCACGTCTTCCTCCACATTCTCGGGCTGGAGGGCCTGCAGCCACATGTTCCCCGTCAGCCTGTTCCTTCGCCAGAACGAGTCCCTGACATTGTAACCCTGACCCACCTGGCCGCGTGTCATTTACTTGTGGGGACCCATCGGTTCATCTGATCCCCTGTCTTTTAATGGGATACAACTGTATTTCCGGAAGCTTCTGCACACCAGAGCCCTAGGTCCGGCTACACCGTCTGGTGGCATCTGTGCGTGAACACGCCTCCCACGTTGTTCCGTGCCCTCAGACGTGACCCTTCCCTGGCCGCAGAGGGCCAGCGTCCTCACGGCACCTCGTGTGCATGCCCAGAGCAGTGAGCCGAGGGGGACAGCCACAGAGCTCAGGGGTCTCTGACCCACGAGGAAAACATGAATGTGGGAAAGCGTTCTGCACAGTATCTTGGGGAAAAACCATCTCCACTGTTTCACCCTGACCAGCCTCCAAACTTCCCAAACGAGCGCTTCTAGAGCCCAGAAGAAGCCTCGGGACGGGGGGCCCTAACCCGGTGCTCGTGCGGGGGGAGCCCCGGCTGGAGGCCGCCAGCGAGCGGCCAGCGTTCCTTCTGGCTTCTCTTTCTTGTCACCTCACTGGTCATTTGCCTGACAAGTGGGGGCATGTTTAGGAAGCAGTCCCAAACCAAGAGCGCCATCCTGGGGAAGGCGGGCGGGCCGGGCGGCCCTGAGTGCCCCCCGCCGCCTCCCCGGTGCCCACTGGTCCACACAGCCCTCCGCGGATCGCGGCCTGCCTGGGAGTGTCCCTCAGGGAAGAGGAACGGGGAGGGGGCACTACAGCCACAGGGTCGTGGTCGAGGTCCGCCTGCGCCCTTCGCGTTAGGAAGTGGAGAGCTGGCCCCTTGCATACCTCACCGGCTGTCGTGAAAGTCAGAGGATGTGAGGCACGAGGGGGCTGGCGTCACTGTGTTAGATGCTGCACAGTGGGTGCCGCTGCTGCAGCCCTGCACGTGGGGGCACCATGCCGCGGCCCTTCGCGGGGGGTATTTTGTGACGGGAGCGTCATTCATTCATTGTGCCTCTACTGAGTCTCTGCTGAGATTTAGGGAACTAGGCACAGAACAGGGCCCAGAAGGCTCCACTGCCGCGGAGCTGACAGCCTAGTGCACAATACAGAGGGGGTCGCCAGGCGAGGTCGGCGTGTGTGAGGGGTGGGCGGGTCCTGCGGCGAGGGCGAGCCGGGACCCTCTGCCCACGGCTGCTCCGGGCGCCCCCCAAGGAAGACCCGTGGGAGCCCTGACGCCCAGAGCTTCAGGAGGGAGGACACAGGGTCATTGCCAGTGTCACCCATGAAGGGGACCGAGGTCACAGGGACTTTGAAAGGCCCTGCCCCCCAGGGGGAGCGCCTGTGGAGGTGGGAGCTGGGAGGGGCGGGAAAGGTCCTCCCCGGGGGCTTCGGAGCGAGCACAGCCCTGGGAGACAGCTAACAGCTACGGGCTGGCAGAGTGTCTGCCGACGGCGGGCCAGGGACACAGTAGGTTGTGTGTCCTGGAGAACTGGGCCCCCACGCTTAGTGAGTCCTTCAGGGTCGAGGAAAGCTGGGGGCCCTGGGGGCGGGGAGGCCAGGACTTTGTAGGATGGGAGGCGGGGTTGGGCTCCACGCCAAGGGCCCCGGAGAGGGGAGCGGCACACCGGCGGCAAGACTGGGCGGAAACACCACTGCCGAGGACTGGCCGGGCGGGGCCTCACTGAGTGCTGCCCACCTCAGCGGGACCCCAGCAGGCCACAAGCATGCAAGTCACAGTGACGCAATGTGACATTTTCTGCTTCTGTTCATGAGGCTTAAAAATGCTTCATCAGAACCTCTAGCTCGCAACAGCGACTGCCTAATGCTGGGTCCTGCGAAGTAAGTAATAAAATTTCCTCCAGACTAACAAAGGTCAGGGTTCAGGTTTTTGGCAACACAGTATCTATCACAGTATTTTATTTTTGCATGTGATGATGTATTTTTGCCATTTATGCAGTCTTAGGTGGTGCAGGTTGGAGAAAAACATAGCATTTATTATTATTTTTTTTGCTAATCCACAGATGGCCAGTTCACTCCACTTTGTGTTTATTTCTTCGGGTCTATTTTGCCTTCAGTCTGCACATTCTAGCTTTAGATCGTGATAGATTCAGGTCAGAGTAATGGACACATGTGGGTGCAGGGGAGGAAATGGTGCCAGGACGCTCTGCATCTCTACGCAGGCCAGAGACCGAGCTGCGTGAGGAGACAGGCGCTGCGTCCACTCTGGTCAGCGCTCCCTGGCCGGCTGTCCCCGGCCCTCCCGGCGGCCTGCGGAGCCCCGCCTGCTCAGGAACTGACCGACAGGTTCACTCACTGACCAGGTGCTTACTAAGCGCTCACAGCTGGGGGCACAGCCCTGTGCGGCGCGGCCCTGCCTTGGTCTGCACTCTGCCCCCCTGATCTTCTCCCGTAAACGGACCCTGAAAGCTTGACAGCATGAGGCAGCACCCACGTCTCCTCTGACAATCAGCCTGGGTCTGAGGGGGGTCACCCTGCTTTGACTGCAGTGGTATCTTGTCTGGACTTCATGTCCTGCTTGTTGTTAAATGCGGGCGTATTTGTGTAGGTTGTGAGCGGAAACTCTGCACTTGTCAGGGGGCTGCTGTTTGAGTCCTGAAGCCACAATAATACCACCACCAGCTATGAATGCCAAGTAAAAATAACCCTTTGTTCTGATTTTTTAAATCTGTGGGCTACAACAGCACTCATGGGGACAGTAACCCACACGGTAGATTAAAAGCCCGTTAAACGTTAATTTCAGCTTGGCAGAGCGCCAACTGCCCGGGTGCCTCCGTCCCGCCTCTCCTGAAATATGGGGGACACGCTGCAGCCAGGTGACAGCTGTCGCGTGCCGTTTAGAGAGACTGGGGAACTGCAGACACGTGGAATTCGGTCCACCCTCTAATTCCTAACTGTGAGATGCAGGCTCGGCTAAGAGGTGAGCTGGGGGTCTTGGACCCCCTAAATGCCTACCACGTGCCAAGCCAGCCCTAAACACATCTATAATCTAGCAAAAAGTATGTCTGGTTGGTTGGTTCAGCTTCAAGACAAATCGCTTCCCATACTACCTCTGCCCAACTACAAATCTCTCCAATATTGGAATTCCTGAGCTACTTCTGGCGAAAATCCCAGAAGCTTTCACTGGTTTAGTGCTTTTCTAAGGCTTTCTCTCTTTTGTCGTTTAAAATTCTCAACCAAACCACAGGTATAACTTGTACTGTTCTGTATAGGAGGCCTTGGGTTATCCATTAGTATGAAATAGTTTGATTTTGGTTAAAATAGTTTTTCAACCACAGTTTTCAGATGATATGGATGATTTGAAAATTGCTTTTCAGCATAAGGAGTAGAAATTGGCAATCTGAAATGCATTAAGTCTTGCTACAAAAATCAATCTTGCAAGACTATTTCCTCAGTTACAGCACGTGGCTTTAAGAGCATTACCAGTAAAAAGCCACCAGTTAGAGATCTGTGCTAGAGGAAATATCCAAGCTGTGCGTCAGATATGTAAAATTCCTATCAAGAAGCTCACCTTTACATTTATTTATGAAATCCCTCAGAGAATTTCTACCTTGCTAAGGACAAAAGGAGAGCTCATAATTTCTGAGTTCAGTGAAAAGAGTCCCAGAGGTTATACTGCCAAGTGAAAATAAATCTAATCTGGTGCCACTACACAATGGATTTAAACATGTACACCTAGGCCAGTAAATAGAATTCCAGACCCGGGGCTGTATTTGGAGAGAACATTGTCTTACAAAAGATGTGGAGGAGGCTTCAGTCTTAAGATGTGTGAATTTACAAAATGTTTCATGTCATTGATTAGCAAGGGAGGAGAACTTCATCATGCTGTGTGATCTGAAGAAAAGCACACACCTTTCTAGTCATCACGGTGTTCACCATCATCACCATCGCCTTCGGCATCACCATCATCACCATCACCATCATCACATTCAACATCACTATCACCACCACCACCTTCAGCATCATCACCATCATCACTATCACATTTAGCACCACCACCATCATCATCACCATCATCACTGCCATCATCACCACCAGCACCATCTTTACCACCACCATCATCACCTTCAACATCACCACCATCATTACCTTCACCATCATCATGATCACCATCATCAGCATCATCACCACCATCATTACCATTGCCATCACCTTCAACATCACCACCACCATCATGATCACCATGATCACTATCATCACCACCATCATTACCATGGCCATCACCTTCACCATCACCACCACCATCATGATCACCATGATCACTATCATCACCACCATCATTACCATGGCCATCACCTTCACCATCACCACCACCATCATGATCACCATGATCACTATCATCACCACCATCACCACCATCATTACCATGGCCATCACCTTCATCATCATCACCATCACCATCTTTACCACCACCATCACCACCATAATCACCTTCAACAGCATCACCATCATCATCATCACCTTCATCGCCATCACTACCATCATTATTAGCAGCATCACCATCGTGTAAGTGAACTTGTATCTTACGGAGGGCAATAAACACTGGCCTATGAGCGATGGAGAGGGTACATTATTGTGTACTCTGGCTGGTTTGGGTAACACATGAGGTAGAAACAAATATTAAGGAGTTTTATGACAGGTATTTACGACACCATGACCCTGTGGCAAAGACTTCGGGTACAGACTCAGACACTTTAGGTCCAGTCCTACCTCTAGGAATCACTAGCATTTGGCCTGAGGCCTAAGCTTTGTGAGCCTAAGTTGTCTCATGGATAAACGAGGGTGGTGTGGATGATGATAACAGCAACAGCAACAACAACCACACGTGTCTCAGAAGTTGCGGGTTGCACGAAGCGTCCTTCTCAGCACGCCCGTAGCGCCCGCAGAAAACCAGACTCATTAAGGTCAAGCAACCTGCGGAAGTGCAGCACTCGGAAGGCAGACTCTGACTGTGAACTGCGGTCTTTTCAGCTGGGGAATTTGTGCTCCTAACCACGTGTCCACAGCACCTCCCTTACATGGGACATCGCACATATACTGCTGCTCTCTCCTTTAAAGACTCACAAAGTTCTAGATAAGCTTGCTGAAATACGCAGAAAAGTTACTCTTTTATTTGAGGTGGATTTTAGAAAAAGCTCATGTGAAATAATGGTCCATTTACAAATTGTTTTCAATCCACCAGTTCTTCTCTGTTCTACTAAATGGTTATTGCTCCTCTTTCTCTAATAATATGTAGTACAAAAGTTCTCATAAGTTAACTGTATATATTGTACAGTTATACAACATGTATAACTTACACATATTATATATGTAATTACATACAGATACACATCCACACACGTCATCACCAGTTATGCTTTTAGATGAGATTCCTTAATCTCCCTTCAACTTGGAATCATCTTTTAAAAGTAACTTGTTCTGTGTGAAATAAAAAAATATTTATAAATATCATTTTGCCTTTTAATAGTTGGTAGTCAACTAAGACGATTCTAAACACACACTTGAAACATCTGAGTAGAAAGTCCAAATGTGTACAATTTGACGAAATGAAGAAGTAACAGAGCGTGAATTCCACGGACATGGAAGGAGGTGGGGGGCTCCGTGGGGGACGTGGGGCCTCTCCCACGGGAGACACGGGCCGTGACGCATCTGGGGAGTGTGCAAGGGAAGGGCTTGTGTACAGAGGCCAGGAGACAGCAGCAGCACCTGACTGACCCACGGCAGAGCCTCCCGAGACCAAGTGCGTACCTGCAGGGAGGCCAGCAGGGAGGCCCCCTCGTGGCCTGTGGTCCTACGAGTCGGGATGTTTTGGGAGGCTGTTTGTCACTGTCCGGTAAGTCTGAAGTGACACACGCCCTATGCCTACGTAACCCTGTTGCTAACAATACGAACGAGAGATGCTCCAGGATACCTAAACGCTGCTGTCTGTACAAACACGCAGTGAAACAAATCCAAATGCTCACCCACATTAGGATGGAAAAACACATGGTGCTGGTGTGTGCTCAGTGCACCCGCCGAACTCCGATTTTAATGTGACAGGACACAGCAATGAAAGCAAACGAGCTGTCTGCGACAACACGGCTGGATCTCACCAATAAGTGAGACAACAGAATAAAACAATAGAGTTTAGGCATGCAAATTCAAAAGAAATGTAGAAATAACGAAAACCAAACTAGGTAGTTTAGAGATACATAGAGGTAAAACTACAATGGAAAGGATGATGTAGTCAGAAAAGACAGTAGGCTCCTCCAGGGCGGAGGGGGCGCTGCACGCCGAAGGGACACAGGGGCTCTGGGGACGCAGGGACCCTCACCCCTCGCCAGGAGCTTGTGTACAGAGTCTGATATGCACGTGACGTGTATGCGATGCTTGTCTACAGGTCTGTTGTAATTCATAATTTAAAAAACCAAAGGGTAAAACTGTTAGAAGGAGAAAGTCATTAGGCTGTACTTGACTATGACTGTGAATGAGGCGGTAGCGTCACAGAGCAGGAGGGCATGTGTGTGGACACAGCTGAGCCACACAGAGGCAGAAGCACCTTGGGCAAGAATGAGAGGGACTGGGGGCACCTGCGGCTCAACGGGTGAGCGTCCGATGTCGGCTCTGGTCACGGTGTCACGGTTCGTGGGTTCGAGCCCTGCACCAGGCTCTGTGCTGATGGCTGGGAGCCTGGAGCCTGGAGCCTGCTTGGATTCTGTGTCTCCCTCTCTCTCTGTCCCTCCCCCTCAGGCTCTGTGTCTCTCTCAAAAAATGAATAAACATTTAAAAAATTAAAAGAAAAATAATGATAGAGGCTCAATTTCTAGTCTACCGTTGACACTTCTGAATATTGTTTCTATTTTCCATTTACATCACTTAACATGTTAATGAATCCAGATGAGTATTACGTGCATGCGTATAATCATGTATACGATAAATGTATATTATTACATATATAAGTAACCACTTTACACATAGAAGCGCACATTTGGAGGTAGAGAAAAAGATAGTAGCAGGAAAATTGTTTAGGAAAATGTTGACAGACCCTGGGAATGTACTTTCTCTCTTTCTCCCTTACTTTTATGTCCCCCTTGATGCACAGCCCTGCCCTGCACACACGCACAAGTGCACAAGCACACACACGTACACCTGCATATCTATCAGAAATGCCTTTAGGTAGGTTCTTACAAACATAGTTTCAGGTCTGTACGGATGGCTTACATTGCTCACTGAATGTTCTGGAATGTTCTGGTGAATGCTGTTTCCCAGCAGTCTGGAGCGGGGTCTCAGTCGCTCCTGCTCCCTGGGTGAGCCCTGGGGCGTGGAGACACTGCATGTGGCCAGAGTGGCCCCTCGCTGGAGCCACTCCCTGGCTCACGACTCAGCACAGTCCTCACGTCTCGATCCAGCAGCGCCCCCGGAGCTCCGTGCAGACAGCAAATCCGCTTGGACTGTCACCTAACAGCATGTACGCGACGCAGACCCCGCCCCATGCCGGCTTCTAGCGAAGCTCCGTGGTCAGCTGCTAACACACCATCAAACTCGCATCGCGAAAGGGCACAGTCACAGAGCAGAGCCAGAAGAAAAGTCTGACTTGAACTTTTCACCAAGTGTCTAAATGTTGTAGGAAGAAACTGCTGAGAAGAACTATGGAAGACCTTAGTTCTAATTCTGAAAAAATGCAAATGGAAGAAATAACTCCTGGAGATGCTTATTAATGAGAAAACAATCAAATTCTCCTGAGTAGTTTTCAGAGTACCCCTTCACAGAGTTTCTCAGAGAACACACTAACATCACAGTAAAATCGAATGAATCCCTCTCCTGTGATTCTTCTAGAACTTACCTAATGAGTACGTTTGACTATTTAGATCTGGCGCTTCATGAAACCACAGGGTCATGAGTCCATCCAAACCAAACAAACATGCTAGGGTGCCAGTAACGCAGGAACTCACACAGCGCCAGTAGTTTAACATCTAGAATAATCAGCTGCTGTCGCTCACCGTGGGAATGGAGTGTGCACTCCCCTTGCTCACCGACGCCTCCGTCTCATGAAGAAGGGACCTCCATGTCCCTTTCACTCGTCTACAGCGGATACTCAAAGTGACAATTGCAGGCTACAGGTGGCCTGCGAGAAACACTTGATTTTGCATCGTACTCTCTATTTGGATATTTTTAACTAAGAATGCTAGATTTTTGTTTCTTTTGGAAAACTGGTTCTTTCAAGCCTGTGTCTCCCCTGAGCCTGGCTCTGAGTCCAGCCCCACAGTCCCTGACACCCCCTGGACTCTCACCCCACGGGCCGCCCTCACGTCTCGTTATTTTGGTTCCTGCCTGCGACCTGAAGAGTTTTCAAGCTACCTGTGGTTCCATAAACCAAAGTCCCGTGTGTCTGTCTCTGTTTAGAGAACTGGAGAGAACAGAGCGGCCCTTCCAGTTGGGATTCTATTTTCAGAGCTACCAAGAAAGGCCCCGCGTCACAGACAAGGGAGATTCCCAGACCCCGTCTTCATGCCTTCTGGACCGGCCCAAATATTAACCTGTTTGCCGACTCAAAACAGCACCTTAGTGCTCCTTCCTCACTGACAGAACAGCTCTCCTTACTTGCAAACACAGAAGAAAAGGCTAAAAACAAGTTTTGGATCAACTGTGGCAAAGAAAACTGGCTACGCCAGTGAGACGAGGACAGCAGGCACACATCGTGACGACACTGTGACAACGCCGTGACCCTGTGGGGCGACGACCCCGTGACCCTGTCTGGGTGACGACACTGTGACCCTGTCGGGCGGCGACGCGGTGACCCTGTGAGGTGACACCACCGTGACCCTGTCAGGCGGCGATGCCGTGACCCTGTGGGGCGACGACCCCGTGACCCTGTCTGGGTGACGACACTGTGACCCTGTTGGGCGGCGACGCTGTGACCCTGTGAGGTGACACCGCCGTGGCCCTGTGGGGCGACGACCCCGTGACCCTGTCTGGGTGACGACACTGTGACCCTGTTGGGCAGCGACACTGTGACCCTGTCCAGCGGGAACACCGTGACCCTGTCGGGAGGCGACGCCGTGACCCAGTCTGGGTGACGATGCTGTGACCCTGTCCACAGGTGACCCCGTGAGGCGACGACCCCGTGACCCTGTTGGGCGGCAGAGGTGGGTGTGCGTGTGTGTAGACCAGGGCACCCCTTGTCAGGAAAGCTGTGGCTCTGCCGGCCCCAGAGCCTCGAGACAGATTCTCTGGCGGCCTTTTCACCAGGGCGTCGGCGCAAACACTTCCGCCACAGGGGTTTTTACTCTGGCATCTGTGGAAATCCTCCAGTTCTCTTGCAACTGTTGGCAGAATTTGTACGTGGTTTCTTCCAGAGTCCAGTACCCGGAGTCTTCCGCGGGTTCTCCAGGGCAAGGCGCCCACCCTGGACGTGTGTTCCACAGACCCCCCGGGCCAGAGTCACGGGCTGTGTGAGGAAACCAAGGGCCCGGCTCCACCCAGAACACACGCATGCTAACACCCGGCCCGCCTGGATCCCCCCCCAACATCAGAACGACCCTCTGTCCACACGCACGTGCGACGTGCACGCGCACACCCACCCACCCCATCGCACGGGTCTGTTTCTTCAACTATCCCTAATCCAATTAAAAACCACAACGCACAACGACGCAACCCCGCCGAGGGCCGCGATCGAGGCAGCTCAGATAGACCGCTCGCCGGCAGCCTGTTTTGATCCAAGGGTAAAATGTAAACTAGCCAGGGGGATTTATGGACTCCATGTCCTTCAGACAATCCTCCATAAATATAACTTCTCCCCGCTGGGCATTTCAGGAGGATTAGAAAACAGAAGTCAAGGTTTTCTTCGCCGACAGGAACCCGTAGGCCAGAAATTCAGTGTCTCAACTAAGGACAAAGCCATTTGATTTGTTGATCAGCTGGGCAGAGGGCGGGATTAAGACTGGGTTCTCCTCTCTCTGAGGACTGAACTGAACAGTCTGTCCCTGCCCCCCCCCCCCCCCCCGGTGCCTGGTGGGCCCCCGGCACGTGGGCAGAGCCCGGCGAGGCCTGGAACGGAGACTGTACAGGCGACTGCGGAACGCCGGGCCCGTGACTGGCCGCGAGGTCCATGTGCGGGGTGGGGGGAGGCCCGCAGCACCCACGGCCCCGGCGGCTGCTTCCTCAAGGAAAGACGGCTCCCGGGGTGGCCGGGGCCCCAGCTGCACGGCTGAGCCCTCCCACGCTGAACCTCCCTGGCCCGGCGCTAGACACTCTGCTTCCCAAAACGCCACACGCTGCCTTTCTGTGTCTCCTGCCTCCACACCAGGAGACCAGCCTTCACCCCGAGCCTGCAGGAGCACGTGTCTCTGCACAGAGACACCCGGGCTTTATAAACCACACTCAGCTAACGCTGGAGATCTCTCCAGGCCTGGCCGCCGCCCCTCCCAGCGCTGAGGGCCAGACGCAAGCAGCTGCGGGAGGAGCCACCCCACTGACCTTATTTGTCTCTGAAAAGGAGGGAAGCGCTGGTGCAGCCACCCACATGGGGGCCCCCCCGGGCCGTGCTGGGAACGCCCCGCCCTCCTTCTGGCAGCACCCGCACGCCCCGAGACGCGAGGGGTCTTCGCTTCAGGGAGCTCTCTACCTGGGGTGCGGCCGGGGGCTTTCCGTCACCCATTTCCCAACCCATCTAGACCTAGCGTTTATGTTTCCCTCAACCCCTGTCAAATAGAGAAAGAAATGGGATCACGGTGTCTGATTATTGCATAAAAATATCTGTCTGCATGCAAGAAGGAATTATCTTCCAGTGAATTTTGTTGCGCTGTCTGTGTTTTGGACAGGCCTCAGTAACGGCGGGACCATATGGCGCTGTGTCTCTCCTCTTACCATTTATTCATTTCCTACATTTTCCTGCCGCAATCGAGCATATTATCTTAATTACGGTTTAAATAACTTTTGGAAAGACATTAGCAAACGGCAGTAAGACAAAGCCTAAATGCATACATAATGTGCACAACAAAACTCGGAAGAAAAGCTACGGGAAGGCAGTGTCTAGCTCCCCGATCCAGGGCTTCATTGATTAAACGGTCCCCGCCCCCCATGGCACGTACACATGAAACTGTCAGGAAAAGACACAGCGTCAAGCTTGCGTGAGGGATTTGTCAAAAGAACACACAGAACCGGCTCCTGTAACCTCAGGGGCTGAGTACTTTCCGCTCGCAGTTCCTGTGCGTAGCCTGTTCGGTTCTGCCATAGAGCCTGCGCCCGTGTGTCGTGTTCACACTCAGAATCAGCAGGTGGCACAACAGCCGCCCAGGGGAAGAGCTGTGTGTCCAGTGTATGTGGTTTCATCTGTGGTTAGCGATCCAGGAAAACGCGGCCCAGCTCCCAGCCGCGCCAGGCCCGCTCAGACGGCTGACTGGACAAGAGGTGGCCGGTACCCCTGACCCCCTGTCACGGGGCCAGACCACACCTGCTTGAAGTGTGGCCCCGGCCCACGTGCTGGCTGCAGACTCCTCACGTGTGGGGGGCAATCCCGGCCCTGGC
>NC_043709.1:135975259-135981005 GCF_006229205.1 Suricata suricatta | reverse complement strand
ACCCCCGCCTTGCGTGGGCCTCAGGCGTCTCAGGCCAGCTGCCCTTCCCAGGTTCTTCTGCTCATCCTGAACACAGTCAGTCAGGCCTGGTCTTCTAGAACATTCACTGAGCATCTGTGGGGCCAGAGCCGTGGGCACGGAGCTCATCCCTGTGTCCACGTCACAGGAAGAGGAAGGTCCCGCTCAGGAGGGGAGACCATTGCCGTGAAGCGTGTGGGGCAGGGACAGTGCGGACCGCCGAGGGCTGACGCGAGACCTGTCCTGTGCTCAGTAGTCACAGGGCTGCGGCCCGACGCTGGGCGCGGGACCCGGTGATCAGAGGCAGCCGTGATGAACCCGTCCGCCTGCTGGGTGCGGCAGGGGGCGCATGGAGCTTGGCCGGCGACAGCTTTGTCCGGATCCTACCCTGAGCCTTCTGTCCTACCCCCTGGGCGCAGGCTCTCCCTCCCAACACGGGTCTCGCGGGTGCGGGTGCCAGTTCTCCACGCCAGGGATTAAATCTGCGAAGGCTGTTCTCCTTCCGGGCCCGCTCTCACGCTGCAGGGAGACAGCCCCTGGAGGGTCTCCCCGGCCCCAGGGAGGGTGTGGAGGCCCAGGGAGGAGGCGAGCCTGAAGCAGCCGTGTCCTCCTGCGGCTGGCGGGTCGGATGCTTGTACGGGGCCTGCGTTCTTCTCCAGTTCTGGGTGTGCCTGACCCAGGCTCCGGATTTACGAACCGTGGGACCTCAGGCAGGCTGCTGAGTGTCTCCAGACTTCGTGGAGACAAGTGCCTGAGTCACCTGCTGGTGGAGGTCCTGTGACACTGTGCACACGCCTCCGGCTTTCACGTCTCAGCACCAGGACGTGCGCCCTTGGGAACGCTGCTGACCGCCCCTTTGTTAGGCTCGTCTGAGCGAGACGCCGCAGGGTGACTGCACTTCCTTCCTCCTCCAGGACCCTCGGTCGACGTCACCTCGGAGGAAGGAGCAGTGCCGACGAGCAGGGAGAGCCAGGGGCTGCGCGAATCGCGGCCTGAATGTGCCCCGAGGCCCCTCCGGCAGCTGCTGCGAGCGGACGTGAAACGCTGTGCGCTGATCTGCACGCGCGGCAGACGCCGTGCCGCCGCTCTCTCAAGAGGCCCCTTCGTCCCGCCAGCGGCGAAGAACCCGACCTGGGCTGCGCTGAAGGCCAGGCAGTTTCTGAAGGCCCGGCCACGGTCGGTCCCGGCCCCCGCCTGAGCGCCGCCGCAGGGCCCAGGGGGGCCAGCCTTCCTAGAAGAGCGTCTATAACAGACCGCATTTCAGAGTACCCCACGAGGAGCTGGGTCTATAAAGACCCTGGTAACTGTGCTTGTTTCTGCTTTTATCGCGAGCCACGCTCTGGATGATTAGTGTGTTTTTCGGGCTAATGGCAACAGTATGTTGAATGAAAATGCCATTCCTGGACCAAATGATCAATCTCCTTGACTGTGCCAGTAAACACATCCCATCGGGGGGTCGCTAATGTGCTTTCATGACCTCCCTGTCAGAGAGGCTCCCATCAGCACGCTTGATAAACTCTTCTTTGGGGGCTTCCTTTTAATTTTATTTTTTATGCAATCATGGGAGACCACAGCCCGTAAATTTGGCCTGATGCTTTCTCACTATTAACTAATCCTGAAGAAGCCCTCTGTGGTCTGCCAGGCACAAACCCTTCAAACACTGTGTGTGGGATACTGGAAATGATGTTCGCCCTGGGGCAGAGGGTAAAGACGGGGCTGCTACTGTTGTCTTTGCCATCGGAGCTGCAACTCGACTAAATGTCATTTAGTCAAGATGCTGGACGCTGCAGGATTTGCAGATGGGACCGACTGTTTGTCTTTAATAAATTCATTGACTCACAGAAGAGGAATTAGGTTGTTTGTTTGAGAAAAGGATGTGGAAGGGGCTCCAGACGGCTGATGTGCAGTTTCTCATTAGGTCTGTGCAGGCTCCAAAGTGCTCAAATCCAAATGAAGCACCAGAGTCTTTTTGGAAAACACGGGAACAGCTGTGGAATGGGAAGGGGACTTAAATGTGTCCCCAACCAGAGGCATGGCGGGGGGGGGGCCCTTTCAGCCCCGCCAGCGATCGGCTCCACAGGAGAGGCTGTCCGCCTCGCTCCCGAGGTCGGCACGGGCACAGCCCCGCCACCCAAACCCCCCTCGCAGGACCCGTCTCTGACTACTGTCTTCAGCTACCGAGGACACTTACTGGCAAACGATGATTCTCAAACTAAGACTCAAATTTAAGAAACGTCTGAAGCTGGCCGTGGGTGTAGCTCCTCTTCTGAATTCCGTATTTATCCACCTGGAGAAGTTGGGAGGTGCAGGTCAGAGCCAATGGCACCTGAGCCCCTCGGTTCTATTGTAATCATCGCTAATCTCGATCTTCAGTGTCGCGCCTTCCCTGGCACCGGCCCAAATCCGCAGCACAACACGAGCCTTTTGTCATAAATTCAGGAAAAGTCAGATATCAGCATACGGGAGCTCTCAGTCCCAAGGCGTTTTGTTCTGTTTCCGTGTGTGCCGTCTGGGGGCTGGCGGGAGGCAATGGCTGGTGCCAGCCTGAGCACCCAATCCCAACACTCAGACTTCTTCCGGGAGCGGCTTCTGCGAATTCAGCACACACTGACCGAGCAGCATCATGCGGTGGCCTGGTTCACACGCAGAACAGCCAACAAGAGGGGAGTCTCGTTCCTTGTGTGGCTCACGTTAGGAGGAGGAGACCGCCGTGTGCTCACACGCTCCAAGTCCATCCTCTGCAGCGAAGCCAAGCCCGGGGGACGGGGTGCTGGGCCTGGGGGGACCTGGCGCAGCGCGGCAGCCTCTGCACAAAGGCCTAGAGGGAGGGACGTGAAGACGGACCGCAGGTCCCCACACGGGCAGCAACGCGCTCTACATGTGAATGCGCTGCTCAGCACCCGTGCTAGCCGCCACACCTCCAACCCGAGAGGCTGGGGCCACTTCCTGGCAGGAAACGTAAAGTCCAAAGAGTAGGTGTTGCTTCGGCAGAAATGAGGGTCATGTGATACCACACACAGGGGCTGAGATTTAAGTTCAAGAGCGCGTGCCCCAAATCCTGTCTCATGGCCCGGGGCCCTCCACGCCCCCACAGGTCCTGCCCCGACGACATGTGGCCAGGCTGGAAGAGGGCACTGTCCCGACCAGCTCGGGGGAGGCCTCCACGTTCTCAGTCCGGCGAGCAGGGCTGGCGATCTGCCCACACGGGAAACGCCTCTCCCCTGCGTTGGGTCTGTCTTCACATCACCACAGAGCCGCTCCATGGGCGTTCGCCAAACTCACTGAATCCAAGGGAATCCGCCAACTTCCCTACTTTAAAATCCCCAACAGTCCCCTGAAGGTTTACCAGTTCTAACAAGCCTGCTTAATCTGGAGCTGCGAGCACCCAGAGGGTGACTAAAAGTGCTGGACATCCATGCTCAGCGACAGGCCTGCTGCCACGTGATTTCTGGGGGTGTCGCTTGAACCGCAAGCCCCTCTCCTGAAACAGCAGCCCTCGGAGGCCACCCTGGCATGGTGGCCCCACAGGGTGGCCTCTCTGGTCCGTCCTCGTCTGGGGCTCTCCCGGCCTGGGTGACTTTGGGCGTCTGGTTTCTACGCCACCAGAGTGTCCTTCACTGCGAAGCACCTGCCCGGACGGTGGGGAGTGTTGGTTACTTGTGTGCGGACTGATGGGAACATCCCGAGAGTTCAGGGCAGGCAGAGCGTGACGCTCGGTGACACCGCGTCCGGCATCCGTGTTTGGACGCTCAGTGACTACGTGGCGACGGGTGCGTTTGCGCGGGGAGGAAGAGGCGCGGGGGCCTCTCACACCAGCACCGAGAAGTCACGGCGGACCCGGGTTGCCGAGAAGCTGCTGCTTTTATTGTAAAAACCCTTTAACTCGAGTGTGTTTTTCTGTTCTTCTGCCTCCTCTGGCTTCCTCTTGCTGCTGGACCTCGGTCACCTGCCTGCCTTTCATCCTGCAGTCCTGACTCAGCCATTCCACTTCTTGGGAACGATGTGGAGTCTAGACAAACTAGCAAACGCACACAAATGTGTAAGAATACACATGATACTACTGATTCAGAGCGCCCCTGAATACTCAGAAGGACGGACTGACCGTTTTGGGACAATAGTAGGGAATTCGTCTAACGTGTGTTTGTGTAGCTATTTCTAACAACCGTTCACTCTCAACTGTTTTTCAATCATATGAAAAGAAATGAGTTTGGAATTTTAATGTCTTTCAGTGACCATGTGACACTGAATGTGTTTATTTTTGATGGCCATTACGTGGAAAGTATTTTCCAGATACTGATCATCCTCTGGTGGGATACTGCTCCGGTCCGGACGAGCACGGCCACAGACCTTTCTGCAGTGAGGGGATGCTCCATACCTGTGCAGGCAGGTGTGCCGGCCACCAGCCCTCCATGGCCACTGAGCGCCTGACATGGAGCCGGGGAGACCGAGAAACCAGATGTTAAGGTTTACTGTTTAATTCTGGCCAAAGTTGAGTCGCTGTGTGTGGCTACCGGCTACTCCATTGGAGTCGGTCTCAAAGCGGCACATGAGCTGCCACCCAGGAGCCCGGCGCCCCGCCGCACTCGCGCTCCTGACGGTCTATGCTGTGAGAGTAAGACGTCCTTCATGAGGAGGTATTTGCAGTCGGCCAAGTGCACGCCAAGCCACGAAATTTGGCCACGCTGCAGGAAATGGGGACTCTGCCTAGCTCACGGCAAGGCCAGGAGTGGGTTTTACCACGTATCCTGAAAACTCAGGACAGTCTCATCTCAAGGGAGGCGGTGACTGTCACGGCCTCGGTAGGAGAGGGACAGAGACACAGGTAACGGGGAGAACAAATGGAGAGGCGCGGTGCCAGCGAGCGCTGATGAGCACCGAACGCCCGAGTCTTATGATGAAAGGCAAATCTGCTGGCCACGCTCACATCACATTTTAGCTGGAGGCTTTTCAGAAAAGCAATAGCAGCAGCGGACCTACAGCATCTTGGGAAAGAGGAAAGCAATGTTCCTGCACGAGTGGGAACAGCCTGGCCGTGGACTCTGAGTGCTCGGGAAGGCAGGGTGCACCCGTGCTCTCGGGAGGCACCGGGGTGGCCATGACGGCCTGCGTGCTCCCGCGGTGGCAGGTGCAGGCTGTCTGATGGGGTGTCCTGGACGCCAGCCCCCGAGCCAGCCTCCCGGTGGGCTCCGGGGAGCACGGTGCCCACAGTGTCAGGACGCCCCATCTGCTGGGTGCCACCAGGAACAACTCCACCCTCCCTCATGCCTGCCCGGGTCTCTGGCTGGGTTGGGGAAAACTCACCACAGCAAGGACATCCGTCCAAGGTCACCAAGTAACTGAGGCACGGGCGAATGCTGAGCCTGCAGCCTGGCGAGCTGGAGGGAGCAAGACAGCTTTCCAGCTCTGGCGTGACCGAAGCCTCGGTGTTTCCACAGGGGTGCCGCCCACCCCTGCAGCCAGCCCCCACAGGCCCAAGAAAGTAGCGTCCTGAGACCCCCAAATACCTTCTCCCAACCCCAGAGGGATCAGAGGGAGGCCAGCCGCAAACTGTCGAAATGGCGCGGCTCCCCCAGCACTTCTGTGAGCAGCTCTCCGTCGCGAGGGTCAGGAGAGCCCCCGTCACGCTGCACCTGCGTCTCCCCGGGTCACTGCTGCCGGTGTGGCCCCAGGGCCTGCAGCCTGTGCCTTCCACACCCACGCCTGCACCCACACCTGAGGCTGGAGTCTG
>NC_043709.1:135969576-135975159 GCF_006229205.1 Suricata suricatta | reverse complement strand
GGGGGGGGGGCGTCTGCTGCGAGCCTGGGGGCCGGGCCAGCCTCACAGGGGCTCGGTGCGGGGACGACTCCGCTCCCGGAGCAGAAAGGAGGCGGTGTCCCCAGCACGCTGGCCGGACTGGGGCGCTCAGCAGCGGCTGCCAGGGGCGTGCCCGTCCCGTCCGGGCGCCTCTGCCTGCCAGGCCTCCCGCCCGGGGCAGATCCAGGCAGGACCTTCACGGTCAGAGCCACTCTTGTTCCCGACGTCCGTGGTGAATCAGACAGAAAATGGTGCTCATTCATTTTTCTCCTTCAGATCAGGTAAGCAAATGAATACCAAAGAGCAAATTTTCTCGTCTGGTGTGTATTCTCACCAGAAGCAAAGCGAGGTAGGGATATCTTGGGACACCGCAGCTTTGTCTGGGAGCAGCAGCTGCGGAGGCTGGTTTCCAGGGAAGCCTGCTGAGCGGGAGTGTGTGGCTCTGGCCGGCGGTCTGGTAGATGGACCCTCAACATGCTGTTTTCATGGGCTGGGAGTTAAGTTTCTATACTGATTATTTCCTTCCCTGATCTTCCCGGTCTGTTTGCCTCCTGGATTTGCTAATGCCGTCTGCCACCCGGGTTTCCTGTGAGTGGGTTTGTCAGCGTGGACCCAGGGCCCTGGCCAGTCTGACAAACAGCAGTGACGAGTCGCTGACTGAGATCCGGTCCCCGCTCTGTCACTGCCAAACAGGGTCTCTGTCTCCCCATGTGAACCACCAGCAGGCAGCTCCAAGGGGACGTGGTGGCCCCAGTGTGGAGGACGAGCCTGCCGCACGGCAGGAGCTCACCCGGTCTTCCTCAGCGACTGACGGAGGGCACCATTCACAACCGACTTCTGGACAAAGCAACAGGTGAGAGAGAGCAGGCGATATGCAGTGTGTGTGCGGAAAGGGCCAGCACGTTAGACAAAGCAGCATCCTGGCAGTTTAATTATGGACACGAGCTTCTTCCAGTCAGATCAGAAAATTCCACGCTGATGGCCTCTGGAAACTCAATCCCTCTTAACTAGAAACAGCAGTTCAGAAAGATGAACTCACACAGCCGGTCATTCACCTGCTACTTAGTTCCACCACAGTCCTTACTCTGAGAAAAGAAATAAAGCCCTAGACACTTGGTTCAACTCCAGCACAAGTGACGACTTTTGAAGGTACTCGTTGGTTGCCATAGGCTGTACTTTAAAATCTGTGCATATGTCCTGTTAAAAATGTTCTGCACAAATCTTCCAGGGGAGAAGTGCGTATTCCCCAGTCTCCCATGGGAGGCGCTGACAGGAATCTTCAAGTCAGGACGTGTGTGCACCTGTGTGTCCGAAAATCCCCACGGAGGAGCCGCCGTGGCTGGGCCCGGAGAGGTGCTTCTCCGGCGCCCCGCTCTGACCCACAGCGACGTCTAAGGGACCCTTCTCCTGCCCACGTCTGTGCCTCCCGTCTCACCGACTCCCCTGCTGCTCTGGTGTGTTTTTATGTTTTTGGCCTGCGACAAAGTACCAGGAGCTGTACCAAAGCCAGGAGCTGCGACCTTCCTTGGAGCGTCTCCTCCAAAACCGCAGACACACCTGTGTTTCTGTCCTACATCTATTTGTAACTCTTTTCCTCCTTTATTCTCCTGACATAGAGATTGTAGGATATTAAAATAATTGCCGTGCAGGCTCCATTCTAGAGCTGGAAATGTCTTTGCTGAGGCCTAAATGTTATTTAGCATCAGTGCCCGTGCTACCTTTGACCCTGGAATTTCACTCTGGAATTTATCCTAAGAAAGTAATTGGATAAGTTCACACTGGCAAACGTATGTGAGCATTCATGCCAGGATTTCTCATAATATCAAGAAGTATAAGCTGTAGAAATATCTAGCTGAGACCAAATTAGGTTGTCCCCTCACAAAGGAGCGTATGCAACCTTTCCCCTTGATACTATATTTACGTAGGGAGTTTTATGTGCTGTGCTATTGGGTTGAGAATGCAATTCCTGGGGCGCCTGGGTGGCTCTGGGCTTGATTTTGGCTCCGGCCATGATCCCAGGGTTGTGGGACAGAGCTCCATGTCAGACTCTGTGTTTAGCACAAAGCCTGAGATTCTCTCTCTCTCCCCCTCTCTCCCCTCCCCTGGTCATGCTCTCTCTAAAATTAAAAAAGAAACAATTCAATTACTGAATGGACGCGCTGTATGTTTCCTTTTTGATAATAACTTTGCATATATGTGTATGCGTAAAAAATTATAACCGGAGGATTATATTTACCAAACTGATAAAAACACTTCTATCTGGGTGACAGGAGTGTGAGGGATTTTTCACTTAGATTTTAGTATCTGTATGAACTGTCTGGTTTTTACCGTGGGCACAGGCTGCAGTTTTAAAAGCAAGCAGGTAAAAAGCTACATGTAGAAAGGACATGAGTCGTCCTCTCTTTTCTGAGGCCCAGCACCAGCAAGGGGTAGCGAGCCAGCCCCGAGCCTGCGTCTGCTTCCTGATGTCCCCAGGGAGAGCGAAGACCACCCCCCCCCCACCCCCCGCTTAGTGGCCCTGCTGTTTGGTCGGAGGCCACCCTGAAAACCCGAAGGTGTGTGAGCTCCATACTGGCTTGACTCACAGGTCGCTCCCTTGGGAGGGACATCCAGGGACAATCTCCTGGCGCGTGTGCTGGATGATGGGCGTTCAGGGACCGCTCAGACCCAGACACGATTTTCTGCATGACGACGGTTTCAAACAATGTTTACACATTTACTACACATAAAACGCTAAGATGCAAACTTTCCAGATGGTTCTCTGACCTTTTCTGTGCCTGAGAATGAAGCAAGTCCATGATCTAGACTGAAACGCTGAACCTGGTGGGATGCACTTTGGAAACACTGGACAAGGTGGTCCCGGCCTCAGCCTTCTCCCCAGCGTTGATGCGGAGTCACAAGAGGCACTGGGCCTCGCCCGGGGGTGAGTGTCACTATGAAACGTGCGGGTCGCGTTCAGAGAGGGGCCCTGCAGCCTGAGCCGGACGGCTGTGTTACGAGCTGCCTGAGCCTGGCCTGCCGCAGACGCGCGTCACAGAGCCCGCCTTGTCCGGAGCTCCTGCAGGCTCCCTGTGCCGCGCACGGGAGTACCTCCACCGAGGGTCCCCGGTGGCAGCGGGACGCTTGAAATCCAGCAGGCCTGGGGATGGACCCTGACTTAGCCACCCACAACCTGTTTGATCTTGCATATCTTTTCTAGTCTCTGTAATTCTCTGTTGTGTTTTAATTTCCATACATAATTCTCAGTTAAGAATGTCTACCCCACATGATCGCTGGGAAAAATCAAAGGCATTCTCCGTGAGCGCGCGGTTGCCTGGAGTCATTACAAATGGTAATTACCCCGTCATCGCTGGCGGGGAGGCGGGGTTTATTGTGCCTTGGTTGGAAGGTGAATCAGGCGCACGCTTGAAACAGCCGAGAGCAGCAAGTTCCTCTTTGTTGACAGCTGACCTGTGTGTCCTCACAAATGGCCAGAGTCCGAGGGACAAAGTCACCGTAGGAGCGCTCTACCCGGCGGGAAGTTGGGTGTGGGGCGTCTGAGCCTGGGGAGCATGCTGGGGCGGGAAGCGGGGCTGCGCCAACGTGATGGCCTTGCTGCAAATCAGTGTCCCCAACACAGCGCTGGAGGGCCGGGCGTCCTGCTGGCCTCGGGTCAGGACACGCGGCCCCCACAAGGTCCCTGGCTCAGAGCGCCTTCTGGATGGCTGGCGTGACCTCCCCATTTTCGGGTTTGCATTTGCTCCTTCCTTCCTGTCGCTCAGTGTGTTCTTTCCTCGTACGCGCCATCGAAGGCCTCGCAGTGCCCGCTTTGCAGCAATCATGTACCTCCTCTTCCTTCAGGCAGCAGGATCGTAGCCATTAAACCAGTGTGTCTTAAGCCTGGCTTTCTGCAGCCCCTGTGGGGCATTTCAGGCCTCCTTCTCAGAACACGTCCACGCTGTGTCCGGTGGATGCACCACGTCGCAGTGAGGTTCCTCCCCGGCCGCTCATGCCTCCCCCCCCCCCCCCCGGCTCTTAACCGTGCGCCCGGTTTGTGCGGCGGGTCCCGCGGCGTTAAGGACGCCTCACACTTACTAGAGTGAGGATTGCAGTGTTACTGGTTATAAAGCCGTTGGGCTCTCTTTTCAGGTTTGTTTCAAATCCTGATCTCCCTGCACTAACCGGGCGCCAGGCCCGCTGGACAAAGGCGGGGAGGGGACCACCACAGCTTCGCGGTCTCTCCGCCTGCGTTCAGCCCCTTTCATTAATAAGAGCCCGATCAACATTCCATGAGCAGATCAATACGGGGCCAAATCTACACTCAGCCACTCGGCGCATTTTCTTAACTGGGGAGACACCCACGTACAGTTCTATGTCACCCTCCATGTAATCAGATGACAGGTTGTTAACACACAGTGACGGTCCCTTTAGTATCTGATTTAGAGCTTGAAAATGGTATTTTATCATAAGAATTTTTTAAGTTTATTAATTTTGAGAGAGAGAGCGCGCCAGCTGGATAGGAACAGAGTGAGAACCCCGAGCAGGCTCCATGCTCAACGCGGAGCCCGACACCGGCCTCCATCTCGTGGCCTTGGGATCCTGACCTGAGCTGCCGTCAAGAGTTGAGCGCTTAACTGACTGAGCCACCCAGGGGCCCCATCATAAACATTTTTAGTTAGAACGGTAATTTCCAGGCATGTCAGCAGAAAGAGGGCACCATCTGGACATCCTGTGTTACGGACCTGAAGGTTAACGCCACGTGCTTTGGTGACTTTAGAAGGTCACACGGCTTTGTGGGGGTAGAAGAAGGGAAGGGTCCCTGAACCCCCCAGGCCGCTCTCTCGTCACGCCAGGCTGGTCTCAGGGACCTGCCTCGGGGTCTGTCTGCACTCGATCCTGACAGTGTCCCTTGTTATAGGGCCCGCATTTGGACCATTATCTGGTTTCAACACGTCAGACACGTTTTAGGGTTTCTAGTCGTCTTTAGCACAGGAATCGTTTTCCAGTCTTGTATTTCCCAGGTTACTAGTGGCTCATAGTGGAGGACAATGATGACACGAACAAGGCCCAGATTCTTCACTCGAGTGTTCTACCCTCTCAAGCCTGGCTGGACCCTCCACACCCTCGCTCACCACCTTGTCAGCTCAACCCCTGTCATAGCCACTTTTGTGGTCCTTCTGTAAACCTGTCCTGTGGGTTATCAGCATTGTTTCATAGCTTCTGTGTTGTTCCCATCAGTGTGGCTCATTTGTTCACCCGCCATCCTTCCATCCACCCACCCACCCATCCACCCACCCACCCATGCATGCATCCATCCACCCATCCACCTATCCATCCACTCACCCACCCACCCATCTACACATATATCCACCCACCCATCCACCCACACACTCATCCAACCATCCACCCAACCATCCATCCATCCACCCACCCACCCACACACTCATCCACCCATCCATCCTCCCACCCACCCACCCATCCACCCATGCATGCATCCATCCACCCATCCACCTATCCATCCACTCACCCACCCACCCATCCACCCACACACTCATCCAACCATCCACCCAACCATCCATCCATCCA
>NC_043709.1:135953986-135969476 GCF_006229205.1 Suricata suricatta | reverse complement strand
CCCATCCATCCACCCACCCACCCATCCACCCATCCACCCATCCATCCACCTATCCATCTACTCACCCATCCACCCCTCTACACATACATACACCCATCCATCCATCCATCCATCCATCCATCCATCCATCCATCCATCCAGCTTATTAAGGTTTTCTTTCATCTATTCCATGCTCACTATGTCTCAGACAATGTCTACGGAATGTGGAGCTCAATGATGGGTATGTGGATGGACAGATGGAAGAGGTGGGAGACAGACAAATGGTCGATGACAGGTGCCCTGGGGTCACTACCTCTGGGGATGAGACAGTCTGGAGGAGAGGCTACGGTGGAACACACGGTCAAGCGCCGTGGACAGAAGCGCGTTCCGGGCTCCATGCTGACACCGCACCCACGTCGGGCAGATGTTTTTATGCTCGAGGGGACACGAGGTACAAGTTCAGCTAAAATGACAGCCACTCACTCCTAAAACTCAGCAGCAAAGACACAGAATAAGATCCAAACTATTAGTGTTTCTTAATCACCTCTTTCTCCCCCACAAACATGCATCCATTTTCTTGGTCTTTTGGGCAACTTTGCAGACCTGTTGGCATCACAATTCTGAATTTTCACCGACCTCCGCCAACCAAGCTAGATTATGGGTCAGCAAGAAATCAGCACTGTTGAGCCCAGAGCCTAAAAGCTTTGGAGCAATGGATCTAATGAAAAATTTAATATCTCGCACTTCCTCTTTCTATTGCCTTTTTGTTTGGTTTCCACGGGAATTTATTTCTGTGTTTGCTGTAGGCAGATGCTTTCTCATTCTCTTAGCCTTTGATTAAGGGGCCAGCACAGCCAGGTGGCTGCCTAGGGGGAGGTGGGGGAAGGAGTGGTAGTGCGTGTGCTCCTGTGCATGCAGGTGTGTGCACATGTGTGCATGTACACATGTGCCTGCCTTGATGCAGGTGTGTGCTATAAGGCTCTGGGAACCAGTGGCTATTAATGTGACAAGAAACATGGAGGCCTATAATTCTATGCTTAAAATAGTATTTCCAGCCTCAGAGCTTGTGGGAGATGAAACACACAAAAAAATAGAACAGGCGAATCTTGAGCCTCAAGATGCAGAGGCAACTTATGTCCAGAAGCAAGCAGTGCTGTCTCTTTTTACCCCTCCATGTCCCAGCTCACTGCGTGCTGTGTAAGCGTCCCCCACCCCTGTAGCTACGGGCTTTAGTAACAAGGTAGTAAGAACTTCCAGGTGCGAGATACTAGGATCAGAGGTGCCCTAGGGGCGGCGGGCATGAAGGGGAGCCCTGCACCTGTGGGCTGGAGCCGGCTGCCCGGGCCAGTGCTAGGGGGCAAGGGAGCACAGGATGGCACCAGAGAGGGTGTGTCTGCGCCAGAAAGGACACAGACAAGGAGTTACACGTCAGCCCTTGTGAGCAGAGCTGGCCTCATGGAGCCCCACGTGCTGGCGGCGGGCAGGCGGTCATGGGCACCTGGTTTGCACATGGCCAGTGGGAGCAGGGGTCTCGGGGCTTCCTGGGGCCCCATGTCACTCCACAAACAAGCTGTCTGCTTCGTCCTAAACAGCACATGTCCTGGGTGAGAAGCTTCTGGAGCTTGCTAATCTGCTTTTGTCAATAATTACGAGAGATGGGGAAACCGGTTCCTTATCACTTGCAAAGCAAACCCTCCTCAAAATTTTGGAACCTTCAACATTTGGGGGTAAGATGAACCCAGTGACCACAGAAAGGGATTTAATACCCCAAACGTCTACAGGCCAGCCCCCCCAAATCATCAAGATGCCACATCAGGCATCACCCTGCTTCATCACTGAAGGAAAGATACCTCCAAACCCCGGTCTGTTTGCAGGGACAACAGTGACTTTTCCAAGAAGCAGGGGACCTGCTAACAGGCTCACATCGGAAGTAAGGGTGCTGGGAGCACAGGAAGTAGTGACTCACTTAATCATCCGGGGGTTTGGTGAACTTCATCCCTGATGCTCATTTGAAATCATTCACACAAACAAGTCCTGCCCCAAACTAAACCCACGGCAATACCCGCACGTGGTGGCGGGAATGTGAGCAGTCCGGCGGCGAAGCCCATCTACACGCAGATGGTTACAAAGTTCAGACAGAACGTCGCGGTGCTGTCTGGTTTGGTAAAACGGGGCAAGATTTTATGTTAGAGTAGTTCTCCCTCCATCTGGTCACACAGTGTATTAAAGGAGCAGGAAAGTCACGCGGCCGGACACATTTAGGGTCACACCGGTGAACATGTCAGCCGGATGACGTAGTGGAGAGGCCCCTGGGCGGCAGGTGCGGGTCAGAGAGGGCTCTTCCATCAACATTCAACGTCTACCGTTCTGGATACGCAAATTCACATTATTCACTAACCGAGAATGCCATTGAAAGGTACTTTCTAAAACTCCTGGAGGCCGTAGGAAAGTGCCAGGCTGATACATCCGTGCGGTAAGAGAGGTATAACCCGGCCACCAGCGGTGACAGCCCCCACACTTTGCGGACTCCACTCTCCTGCACGCAGCCTCTCGTCACACCCATGGCACAGGACCGTGTGCTGCACGCGCCACCATCTGAAGCAGAGGATCCCACACCAGATCCGGGTCTCACTCTGCTCAAGTCATCAAAGGACACAGCAACGTCACGTCCCCCAGAGGGCTCAGATATTCATTCCCTGAACCACCGGCCTGCCCAGAGTTTTCAACTGATATCCAATAATGTACCTTCCTTTCTGCTTCCTTTCAGTGCGTGCTGGCATCTACTTTTATAATTCCTGGCCAAACTTCATAGTCTTCTATATATAACCTATAACGCATGCAGATCTGTGAACAATTATTTACCGAGTCCTTCCTACAAGTCAAGCACTGAGTTAAGGCTTACAAGTGTGCTAAATTATTTCATCAATCACCGGCAACAAGTCCACGGGGTGAGCAATGTTCTCCCCTTCGTGTAGGTTACTGAACTGCGGTACGGGGTCAGGAACCCCACGGAGCTGGGAGCGGCACCCACTGGCCTTTTCAAGGCTGGCTTTTCCCTTTAGGGATGCAAACCCCCGCCCCCCTCAGCGCGGCCTGTGATCCTTTGTCCTTTGGCTGAGTGAAGTCGTTCCCTGGGCAGCTGAAGCTCTTCAGAGTCAAGTAAGCGGACGCCGCCCCGTTTGGTCCAGAGCAGAACAGACTCTGGGACAAGACAGCTTGGGAGGCACACGCTTTTCCTTCCTGCCTGGGAGATATGGAGTCAGGATTTTGAAACACAGTCACCCATGGTTGTGTCTGCCTAGAATCCCCGTCCGAGCACTGTCAAATTGCAGAGGGCTGGTCCTGCCCTGCGGCCTGCCTGTCTGCTCCGCTTCTGGAAACTTCCACCCCAGACCCAGCCTCGGATTGGTGTCAGGTGTGTTTGAGGCTTTCGAGATGGTGCCGCCCTGCCCTCTGCCCACTGAGCGAGCTGCCTCAGGGACGCCCTGGCTGCTCTCTCCAGCTGCGCGTCCCCCCCCAGTGCCAAGTCCCACCCTGCGGTGGAGCTCCAGGACCAAGGGAGCCCGAATTCTGTGCTTCCCGAGCCCCTGGTCACCAGCACCAGCTGCGCACCTGCCCACACGTGCCCGAATCCGCCCCGCGGCCGTGCACCTGCCTGTCCCATCGTGAGCCCTCCTCCTAGCCAGACGGAGCCTCTCCCCCCTCTTCCGTGTTCTCCCCACCAGATTGTGAACATGTTCAGGTCTCTCCGGTTGAAGACATGCACTGCTTATTTGAGGCCACCCCCAAATCAGCAGTTTCCGTGGGGGTGAGCTCCCCTCCAGGGGACATGTGACCGAGTCTGCAGATGTGTGCCCAGGATGCCCCGATTACAAAGGATTACCCGGCCGCAGGTGTCAGCAGCGCCAGGGTTGAGGAGAGGCGCCCAGCCCGAGGGCCCAGAACTGCCTGTGCCCACTGCCCCCCACTCTCCCCTCTGGCCCCTCTGCCCACTGGGCTGTCCCGCTCTGGACAGCGATGGCCTCCTTGACGTCAGCGGATGAGAATGCAGCTCAGACCCCACCTTGACTGCCCTCTGCACCTATGGCCTTTCCCCTGGAAACACACTCCCCCTTCATCTCCTTCATCATGTGCCTGCAGCTACCAGCCCTGGTCACTTCCACACCTGCCTCCTCATGGGTCCCCCTCCCAAAGTGTCTGGACCTGGTCTGTCCTCCAATGCCTCCCCCCACCCATCTGAGGCCGCAGCACCACCAGCGGCCTCCTCACTGCGCTGCCAGCTTAGAGGGACCCCAATCTGTCTTCACGGCACAACTGTCCCCAAATTCAAGGCTGATATCCTTCTACGAGGTATTAGGCTGAATTCCCCACAGGATTTGCAAGGTTCCTGAGCCTTCCCCTTTCCTTCCTCACCTGCTTAGTCCTGACCCTGCTCACCTGTCCTGACTCTGCTCACCTGCTCAGTCTTGGCCTGGCTCACCTCCTCAGCCCTGACCCTGCTCACCTGCTCATGCTCAGCTCTGCTCACTGCTCAGCCCTGGCCCTGGGGCTCTGCACGGCAGCACATACCTCTTCACCCTGAGGAGTCCCACTCATGCCCCGAGTCTCTGGCAGTTGTCGGTTCCTCAGAGAAGCCTGTGCTGACCGCCCAGCCTGCCTACTGGGGCCAAACCCCTGGTGTAGAGGCTCGCCCAGGGCTCACCACGTTGTCATGAAGACTGAACGGTGCCCCACCTCATCGACAGCAGGCCCCCTGCCCACTGGGCCCCGGGCAGGCTCACCACGCATCTTGGGGCTGTGCCGTGCTTGACGCGGGTGTGACGTTATTAACGACCACCGAGTGAAGGAACGAGGGCACAGGCCTTGTCTTCCTGAGAGAGCAGGGACCGTTTGGCACATCTGTCCTTACGGGTCAGGGAAACAAGGAGGATGCTGTGCTGTCCCAACCGGGGACCGCTGGGGAAGAGGACATTCCGGAAGACACCAGGTGCTCCATGGGTGTCCGGCGTGTCTAGCTCCCAGACTGAAAGTCCAGGTCCAGCCCCAACGGAACCACAGGTCTCTACTATTCTGACTAGCATACAACGCAATTACACACCTTAGCCACTGAGGCTGATCCCCGCCACCCTCAGGTGGTGACAGCCCTTCCAGGGGAAGACCTCCTCCTAAGAGGACACACAGCCGTGCTCCAGGCCCTGGCCGGCACCGCGAGATGCCCCTCAACCCTCCCCGGCCTGCTGAGTGCCGTTTCCACCACGCATCACAGAGAGTCTCAGGCTGCAAACTTACATCGAATACTTCCATGCCTGCAGTTTGAATTAGAGCAAAACATCCTCGGGCCCTGTCCCCAAAGAGTTAATCATCAACTCCCGCACCAGACACTTCCTGCAGGCGCTCTCGGCACCCAGCGTGTCCCGCCCGAGGGCAAACCTTCAGGTGCTCGGCGGACGCCGTTTCCCCTCTGAGACTGGGCGTCCATCTCCAGTGCCCTGTACCGACTTTCTTCCTCTGAGAAGCCCACAAAACCACTGTCAGGGATGGCGACTTCTCCTAATCACCCGACAGCACACGGACCGGCCGCCCCACTCTTTCCCGGTCTCATCTTGGACGGATGGTCCCTGTGTCCCTCTGGGGTCCCCTCCTGGCGCAGCCTCAACACGCTGCCCTGTACAGCGTCCTCTCGCCATCGTCTTAGGGGGCGAATGAACGCAGGAAACTCACCGCGCGGCTGTTCTGGTCTCCCTCCAAGTGTGTTCGTCCGGCTTCTCTCGAGGGACAGCAGGTTCGGAGACTCGGGGGTGACAGCTCCTCTCTGCAGGGTCCCCTGAGCGGCCCTGGGTCTGCCGAGGCCTCGCGAAGGGCTGTGGCGTCACACCCACGCGTGGGAAGTTGCCCTGGGGGAAGGGCAGCCTCGCTCAGGCCGTCCACACTCATCGTCCCTTTCTTCCCCGCCTTTTGTCTTCTCGGTAGGCGACACGGAGCGTTCACACCCGAAGGACACGGCTCACGCAGAGAGTCCCCAGGGAGGGTGTCTGCAGGGTGGGCTGGTGGCTGGGGGGCAGGGTCTGCGTCCCTCTCCCCCCACAGCTCCGCCTCGGCCCCTGGCACACCCCGCCGTCCCTCCTCCCCTGCCCTCCTCGGCCTCTTCCTGCAGGGGGCGTGCGGTCCCAGGTGCGGTCCCAGGTGCGGCAGCCACGCGCCCCTGCGGAACCCGCAGGCCAGTCCAGTCCGTCAGCTCCCGGAGGCGCTCGGGGCCCCGCCGCCCTCCCGCTGTGAAAGCAGCCGCCTCAGTCTGGCAGACGGCGCAGCAGCGGCGCGTGCAGGACGCGGCTGACCCCCGACGGTGCCGACTCTGCGGCGACGGCCTTGGCGCCCACGGCCTGGGGAATCTCCCAGCTGGGCCCCGTCGGGACCCCTCGAGCAGCCCCACTCCTGCGGTTGTGGTTCTGGGGTCTCGGGAGGGCCTGCGGGCGACGGTGTAGTCCTTGCGGAGTCCCCGCGGCCCGGCGGGCGGAGAGACCCGCACACACGTGTGCGGCGGTGGGCGGCAGCCCCACTTCCGCGCCGGCCCACTCCCGCGCCTGCGTCGTAGGCTCGCTGGCCATAAGCCCAGCAGGCGGGGCCTCGCTCTGGCTGACAACCCACCAAGTAGCTCAGACGGACTAAAGTCCGTGGCCGTCTCGGGGTGGGCTTGTTTGACTGTGACTTTGGGTGTTGAGGTCGGGTCACGGGAGGGCACCTGCGGTCTGTGCGTCCGAGGTGCCCTGGGCACCGCCGGTCCAGAGAACCACAACCAGCATGTGCGCTGACTGCGCCCCTCTGGGCCCCAGATCTGCCTGCCCTGCGCGGGCGCCACCCTCCTCCCCCGCCCCCGCCAGCCTCACCCGGGCCTGCTTCCCGTAGGAGCGCTGCCCGGTGGCCCTCCAGGGGACCTAGCAGGCTGGAGGTCACTCCCAGTGAAGAACGCAGGGGCCGGCCGTGTCCAGTGCTGCGCCCGCCTCCAGCCGCGTGGCTCCATCCCCCCCCCCCCCACGTCCAGCCCAGCCCCCCTGTCCAGCCTCACCTTGTGACCCGTTAGCGCCCCCTGAGAGAGGACGGGCTGGTTTGTCCCAGCAGAAGGCACGGGCACACACAGAAGAGGGGCCCCAAGTGGGAAGCTGCCCCCTGAGACAGAGCCCGGGCCTCCTGGCCTGGGGATGGAGGCAGGACAGCAGGGCCCCCAGGAAAACCCTGTGACACCGCAGACTTCCAGCAGTGAGGAGTGAAAACCACAGTGTTTCTGTCGGAAGCAATGGCTGCTGGCTCATGGCCTGAGGCACACCGGTCATCACTGATGCCTTTATCTAGTGGGTGGTTGGGAGGGCATGGGGCAGCCCCCCACACAGATGTGAGTGCAAGCCACCCCCCACCTCCGCCGGACCCCAGGCACCCACACAAGGCTCCAGGCGTCCAGGCTGTGGCTGACTCGAGCCAGGGCTTAAATGAGAGCAGACATGGCACCCATCTTGCTACCCTGGGGGGTGGGGCTGGGGTCCGGCACTCACGTCCCCTGGAGCAAACTCAGCACACTTTCCTGCTCTGCCCTGGACTCTCATCACCTGTGCAAACGTCATCTTCGATCGCCAAGAGCGCCTGTGACGCCTGCACGCTGGAGCCCGAGCCCTCTCGGAAACGCGCTGGATTGGGGAGCAGTCCTGACACTGGGCCCAGGGCCGCAGGGACTCTTAGGGCCCCAAGGCCATTTCACTCCTGCTCTGGAAGGCCTTCCCCTGAGTGAGCAGCGGGGTGTTGCCCGTGCCTGGATGAGTACTGGGATCGGGTGAAGGTGTCAGGGTGCAGTACCCCCCAAGCCCCTTGTTCCAGAGACAGCACGACAGTGAGGGGCTTAGGAAGGAACAGATGGGGCTCTAGCCCCCTTGCGGGTTATGTTGGCACATTCTGCGTCCTTCTCCCTCCTGAGGGTGTCTGCTGTGTGGCCCCTTCTCCCTGTGAGGCTGGTGCCATCCTACAGCACATGCTTTGGAAAGAGCCTCTTAGCCCAATCACTTATGAGTGATTTTTAATGTCTATATCTTTCTGATTATCTTTTTAAATTTTTTAATGTTTTTTTTTTATTTTTGAGAGACAGAGACAGCATGATCAGGGGAGGGGCAGAGAGAGGGGGAGACACAGAATCTGAAGCAGCTCCAGGCTCCGAGCCGTCAGCACAGAGCCCCAGTGCGGGGCTTGAACCCATTAACCGTGAGATCATGACCTGAGCGAAGTTGGACGCCCAACCAACTGAGCCACCCAGGCGCCCCTATATCTTTCTGATTATTAAACCCACAAAGATAGGATTCTAAGTGTTCCCTGAATATTAGGGATGAAAGTGTTGGATTTTCATGCCATCCAGGAGGGAGACAGAGAGAGAGAGAGAGAGAGAGAGAGAGAGAGAGAGAGAGAGATTGATTTAGTTCCTAAAGCAGCAAACACTGTGTAACAGACTGGAGAAAGGTTTCCCTTTACTGGAATTAAGGCCCAGAGAGAGCTTTGAAGCCTCAGGCATTGCTGCACCTACATTCCCAGTGCCCACGTCCGCCTGAGCAACGCGCCCACCCTCGGGGCCAACCTCCGGCACTGTGGGTACAAGGCAGGCACTGAAGGCAGGGCATGGAGGGGTGTGGAGGGGGGGCCCAGCTGTGGCTGCTCAGCATCCATACCCCACCCCTTCCTGGTCCCGCTGCAGACAGGCACGGCCGGCCACGTGTGTCTGTCTCTGCTCCTACATCTGCCTCCACATCTGTCTCTCCCTCTATGCCTTCACATACAACCCATCAGTGGTTTTTCTTTCCCTTAAGGAGTGAAATTCCCTTCTCCTGGTACATCAGCACCCGCTTATAAGCTGCCTCTGCCCTTTCCATGGGGATTTTAAGTAGGAAAGTCAGCAGTGTGGTCAGATACGCACTCGATTAGATTTCTGCTGCTCAGGAGTAGGGTCAGCACTATGGATCTGAGGAGGGAAACGCACGGCAGACCATCTTAATAGGATGTCAGGAGACTCTGCCCCTTGTTAACTTGGACCTGAGGGTTCTAGAGGCTAAGAATACCGCGCTTAAGATTCGACAGTTAGTCCGTGATGGGCTCTGCCTAGCTCAGTGCTCCGACCCGCCGACCACTACGCTCTCAACTCATGTGTTGTTTTGTCCTTTTGCCAGAAAGCAGGCTCTGCTGTGGTGTCCACACTGTGGCCCGGGTCTGAGCCTCGGCGGGGGCTCTCGGAGACTTCGGCAGACATGATGCGGGGACTCAGTGCGGGGCTAACTGTGCGCAGCAGTCTCGGGCTTGTGGGTGTCTCTCTGTGGAGGGATCTGAGGGCCACTGGGCGGCAGGGGCCCCACGGGAGGCCACGCCAGGCCCCGTGTTTGCTGTTTCCTGCAACCGGCGGGCGGGGACTCCCAGCTCGGGTCCCACTATTCCGGAAGGCCGGGACTCCTCTGCCCCTGGGAAACTCTGCGATGTGTCTGGTACTTAGCTCCAAATAAACATCGAACGCCTCAGCTGCATTCTTTTGCTTCCTCCCGTGAAGTGGTTGTCTTAAGGTATGGTGTTGGGTCAGCTGGACGCGGGGAGAAGATCTTAGAGTTCCTGATTCCCAGAGCTGTGCCTCATTACCGGTGTTTTGGTGTATGTGTGTGTTCTCATGCACACCGAACATACATCATGAAGAGTACATGTGGGTGACGCAAACACGTAAGTGTGCAAACACAAAAAATGCTTGCTCCAAACAGTACTTTGTAACACGGGTTTGTGGTCAGTGTTAGGGAGAAAACAGGCAAGGCTTGCCCGTGAGGTTAGCGTTCAGGCTGGCGGCATCCCTGGGGGCTGGGGGCTGGGAGGGAGCTCTGAGGGGTCTTAAGGGGTGCAGGTGTGCCCGGGTGTTCAGTTGGTGGGTATCCACCAAACTACACTCACACTCACACATTAGTAATAAAAAGCTTTAGAAAATTTGCCGTTGGCCCCTTTAGAGGTGGCTGGTCACCAGAGACCAGTCACTGGGGACTGATGGGTTAAGTTCAATCTCTCTTAGTGACCGTGGATTCACTCTGGAGCTGAGGACCCCGCGCAGGCTTCCCCTGGACTCCCAGGTCTCCGGCGGGTAGCTGGAGGATGACGGTGCGCGTGATGGCCGCTGATGTCTTGAGCCCCTGTGGTTGGCTGAAAGCCCCTAGAAGCACTCGAGTCTTCTGGAAAGAGCCCACGTGCTGTCCCGGGGCTGTCTCGGGGCTCTGGCCTCACCGCGCGCCCCGTGGAGTGCCCAGACCTACCCAGTCCCTGAGCCGCCAGGGACGCCAGGGCGCCGGGGACACTCGTGCAGCGGTGTGGGTCCCCTGTGCTCCTCAGAGCCCTGAACTCAGATGCTCACAGCCTTCTGGCTACAGCTGGGGTCTTCTTCCGTCTCACAGCCGCCTCGCTCTGTGTAGACTCCGGCCGGCTTGGGACACGCGGGCCCGCCGTGGCTTTCTCCGGGTTTTGATCACCTCACCTGTGTTTTGAGAGACAGCAGGAGTGGGCTCTTACAAGGCTGTTCTTCCTGGGCCCATCTGACGGGAGCAGGGAGGGTTCGTGTGGCAGGGACAGGCTGTCAGGAGCCACAGCGAGCCGCGGGCCCCGACGCTGCGGGTCAAGACGTCAGGGTGTCAGAGTTTGTAGGAGGAGGCGACCTTCCCTGCTTAGTTGTGTTGTTGCTTGGATCCTTGGTGCCTCTGAACCGTCCCCTCGGGGGAAGGAGCCCCGGGCAGTGTACAGACTGTGTCCACCGCCACTCGCTCTTTGGGCTGCTGGTCTTGATCTGTCTTCGAGAATTAGCACCGTGTCCACAGCCCCAGCACTGACAGGGAAGTGAGGGAGCTGGAGCCTGAAGGTGACAGGTGACACGTGAGCACAGGAGAGCCACGTCTGCCGACCATGGAGGGCAAGCCAAGCAGGATTCCAGGACACGGGCTGCTCACCTTCTTCCTCCTCCCGCAGGCCGTGGCCGGGGTGGCCCTGGGCATCCGAGGGGCCAGACCCCCATTCCTGGGTCTGAGCAGACGTGGGGCGTCCACATCCTCGGCACACGCAGCAGGCCGAGCCCGGGGCGGGCCTTCCTCAGATTAAATATAGCTCGTCCTTAGATTTATACCCGCGCTTTACGGCTCCTGCAAATGACTGCCCCTGCGCTGCAGAGCAATTCCACCCTGTCATATTTGTCTTTGGAAATTGTAACAAATTATGGTGATTTATAACATCAAACTCAACTCTCGCATTTCTCCCCAGACAGCAGTGTTGCGGACAGGGAGGTTCCGGGCCATCCGTTTGTTCTGTGTGGAAGGTGACAGGAAAGATGTGTCATCTTCCTGGCAGGATACCTGCTGTCCCTTTGAGGGAGCCGGTCAGCATCACTCAGGCTGGCTCGGCACCTTCGCTCAGGGTCCCGGGGGTCTGGCCACCTCCCGGGAGGGGTGGACGCCCTGCCGGATGGGCGAGCGCCTCCTCCAGAGCCTCCTTCTCTCTGGTCCCCATCCCTTCCCGTCAGCAGGTGCCCAGCCTGACCTGCCACAGACGGCGTGGACTGGGGCCACCAGACGGAGCCACAAGACCAGAGCCACAGGACTTGGGTAGGTGTGTGGCAAACACAGGCCTCACTCCACGCTCCCTGGCCTCTTACTCAGAGGGGACGCCTGTAAGCTCACTCCCAAGGTTTCACGGATAACTCGGAATCCTGGCCTTTAAGAGTAGGAAGATGGAGAGACTGGTGTACCAGGCCCAGGACACGTGGGGTGGCTCAGAACTGTGTGCCTCTGGCTGACTGGTGTGCCCCCAGACCGCCTGGACGCTCCTGCCCCAGTGTAGTTGGAGGTGGGGTCATTGTATGAAGACACAGCCGGGCCCTCTGATTGGCCAGTGCCCTGACTTGGGGCATCCGGCCTCCAGAGCCGTGAGGAACAAGTGTCTGTTGTTTGCAGGTCCCCATTGGTGTTGTCCTGCAGACCCAGGGTCACCTTTCTCCTTCCCGCCCATGGCTACCGCTACGGCCACCATTATGGCGATGGCTGGGAGGCACAGCTGGCTGGCAGAGTGTCCGAGGGTGGCAACCATGCTCTGTCTTGGGCGCTTATTCCTCAAACACCAGAAACTGCGGATTGGGACTGTGACGTTGAGGAGCCAGGAAACGAAACTTCTAAAGAACCATGTGATGGAGCTGGGGGACGGAGCTGCTCTTGTCCAGAAACAGGAGGTAGGTTTGGCACCGCCGTGGCAGCTCAGTGTCAGCACTCCGCTGGGGTTGGAATGATGACGTACCAGTGACTGTGCTCGAACATCGGCCTGGGGATGCCAGTGTGCCCTCAGTCTTTCTGGATGTGGTGTCCGCTCTGTAGCTGTGAGCTGGGCAGTGACAGGGGTCCAGAGGGATGGGGGGGGCCGGCTGGTGCTGGACCGAGCGGACCCCGGAGCCTGTCTCCGGGCACCGGCAGGCCACCCTTTGCTCCCTCGCACACACCTGACTCGTGTGGCCACTGAGAGGCAGACGCGAGGCTCCGGGGTGAAGACGGGAGAGACAGGAACGTGGGAGCGAGTCCACCAGCCTGTTCCACCCTGGAGGACAGTGGGGGCGCGCCCCCCACCAGAAGGCGGGACAGGAGCAGCACGGATGGAGAAACTGAGGAAGGAAGTCAGGGCCTGTGGGGCTTGACTCTGGGGTTCGCAGACCCAGCACCCCTGCTGTCTGGAGGGGCTGGTGTGGGGGCCTGGACGCAGAGATGCAGCATCCTGTAGCCCATGACCGAGACCTCGCACGTGACCCTCAAGTCACGTTTGTCCAGCACTGAGACATGGGCGCTGCTGGAAACCTGACATGGGCCGCGTCTCCGGTGCCAGGACTGCTCACTGGCCGCATGGCCCCGCGCCGGCCCGGCCCGGTAAGCGAGCCCGATGTGGGGAGGCCTCGCCCCCACGGAGCCCCAACCTGTCCGCTCCACACAAGGACACGCAGAGCAACACGTTCCCGTCTGACAGTGTTGCTTTATTCACAGGCCTGGATCAAACGAATATTTTAGCTGATAAGTGGGAACTGTCAAAATGAGCCACATGTAAAGTGGTGACAAAGGATCCTTTCAATGACATTCCATAACGTAAAGCGAATCGCCGAAACCGCTGCATTAAACACGACTCCCGCGCAAATCGCATTACACAATTTCCGACACTCTGCGGAGAGGCATTAGGTCCGGAGGAACTACACTGAGAAAGCAATTTGCAGAATTTCTGTTCTTACAGCTGGTTTGAAAGAAGTGATAATTTTTTTTGGTTGCTGACAATCGAACAAAAACCAATAATTGAATAGTACCGTTTTACCCAGGAGACAGGCCGGTAATTAGAGGTGTAGCAGACAGTTTGGATTTTATCTCAACAGTGACAGCTCTGGCTCTTTTTTTTTTTTTTTCAAAGCTGAGAACCCAACCAAGGCCTGTGTTCTGAAGAACAACAAATGAAGAAAACAGGACTGTGCTTTCAGTCCCTCTTGTCTGCCTGGCGCGTGTTTTGGGGCCCCTACAGGGAGTTGGTGGGCTCTGATTTGGGAAGCGTGTGTCTACCAGTAAAGTAGGAAACACAACAAGTTCTCAGTAGCCAGCATGGTCTGAAGTAGGTGGGGGACAGGGTCTGTTCATGCGGCCAGGAAGCCTGACTGATGGCTGCCTGCACCTGCCTGGCGGCTGCCTTATGAAATGGTCCAGCTGGACGCACCCCAGAGGAGAGGTCCCCAGTGTGGACAGGGTTAGATCTGCTGCCACAGCCCCCTAGGCGGGGAGACGGTCATCCGCATCGTGGTTTTGGCCTGGAATGCAGTTGCTGGACTGTGGTGGCTGTGGTGACGAGGCTGAAGAGGGTGGCTGTGGGGCCGCGTCCCCCACCGAGCATGGCAGCGGACGGGGCCAGGCGCGGACAGGCGGGGGGCGTGTACCCCTGTGGTCTCCGTGTTCCTGTCCTGCAGGGCGCCGGCAGCCTCAGCCAGAACATGGGGTCAGGACCCCAGGAGGCTGAGAGCCAGGGTCTGCATGCTCTGCTGTCTGGTCCCCATGCAGGAGGCCTGCCTGTCCGTCCTTCAGACTTCGGTAAGAACGAGGTGGGCAGGCCGTCCTCCAGGAGGGTCTGCAGACCTCCCGGGGCCCCCTTGTAACCCGCATGCTGAGAGCACGTCTGAAAATAGCTCCCTGCGTGTTGCTGGCACACGCAGACAAAAAGCGTGTTATTTAGCATTCCATTTTTGATGGTTCATTGTATCTAGAAAGAGATCAATTAAAGCCCTCACAAGCTCTCAGACTAATTGAAGGACAATTTAGCCATCACGGCAGCGCACGGGCGGGCTGTCCACTGCTGACCTGCGCACGCGCGGCTCCCGCAGCCCTGTGCAGACGGGCAGAGATCACGCGGGAGCGGGATGCAAGCATCAGAAGGAAGATAAATGGTCCCCAACCTGATTCTTCAATGGATGAAGGGAGCTTTTGGAATAAAAAGTACCCCTGACAAATGATGTGAGAGGAACTCTGTGTCCACGTTCTCCTGAGTCAGGGGGCCCTGTACTCATCATCTCTGCGAAGAGGGGGAGCAGGTGGCCTAGGCGTGCAGGAGCAGGGAAGTCGCAGACCCGCGGCGTTTGTCTCTGAGGATGCGCCTCTGCCAGAACAGGCGGCGGCGGTGTTTCCGAGGGGCCCGTGGATAGTTCTTCCCGAAAGTGAGGCCCGTGGTTGCGGGGAGAGCACGTGGGTGAGCACCCGGGTGCTGGGCACTGGGCAGGACGCCTCCCGCCGGGAGCAGGGCTGTCCCTCCTGGGACTGGGGAGACCACGCCACCCAAGCCGGTGCCCTGGCATCAGAAGCCGGAGAGAGTGTGTAAGGGGGTGAGCCGGTCCTGGGGGTGACCACTGTCCTCTGCAGCACTGGGGGCCCGCCGGCCAGCACCACGAAGCCCTCCGGGGGGACCCGGGGCGAGCGAGGCGGCTTCAGAGGACACCCAGGGCGGGTCCCGGGCTCTCAGGAGGGTGTGTGTGGAACTGCCCCATAGCGGGGAGCCCTCCACACCACCGACCGGGCATGGCGAGCCTGAGTGGGGAGGATGGCCACTCGGCCCCAGGGACGGTCTCCTTCCAGCTTCCCTGGACCCACCTGGAGCGGTGGGGCAGAAGCACGGAGTCTGCAGGGCGGGGGCGGGAGACTGTGTTGGTGGCAGCACTCGGGGTGGGGGGGGTGACGCCGGTGCTGGGGATTCGTGTGTGTGCACAGCTGTGTCCACAGTGATGGGCCTGGTCAGCGCACAGTGTGACACCAGTGGGCTCTGTGTGCGCACCACATGCTGGGTGTTCCTCGTATCTGTGTGTGTATGTGGACATGGAGGAGCCTCTCCGAAGTGCACAAGTGGGTGCACACACGCACAGGAGCAATCCCAGAGTCTGCAGGACGTGCAGGGGACCTGACGGGTCAGCCCTGATGACCCCCCC
>NC_043709.1:135947403-135953886 GCF_006229205.1 Suricata suricatta | reverse complement strand
GAGAGTATTTCAAAGTGAGTGATTCAGACATTTGGGGGATATGTCAGCCCCCTTCAGATAGACCACAGGCCTTGTGAGGTAGCAGAAAGGATCTCCAGATGCGCTGGAAGTTTCCACAAGTCTGCAACGGATGCACCTGGTGCTGTGGCCCGGCCTTCCCCTCCTCCCTGCGCCCTGCCCTCCCCCCCCTCCCTTCCCACTTGATGAGGGCAGTGCCACTGGCCAGGGAGGGGTCTGCTCCACCCGAGGACGGGGCGAGGGCGCCCTGCCCCCAGCAGCCCAGGGCGGGGCTGAAGATGTCGGAAGGCGTGCCCTTTACAGCAGCAGCAACGATGCCTGAGTTACCCCAGGCCTGCGCCCCAAGAGCGTCCCCATGGTGTCCCCGAGGACAGGCCCCTGGAGGATTCACGCCTGTTAGGAGCGGAGCCTTGATGGGCACCAGACCCCAAAGCCCAGGGCCCCTTCTCCCCCCGACGCCCCCTGCTCTTTCCCCGCAGCCCACGCTGGGCGGAAGGCAGCACGGTCGTGGGGGCCCTTCCCCCGCAGCCTGGAGACTGCTCCCTGCGGACGGCACCGGGGGCTGCGTGTCCGTCTGTCCTGCTCTCTGCAGAGCACCTGCGCGCAGGCTGGAGCCGGCCAGCCCAGCCGCGTCCCCGGGGACGCTGGCCCTGCTCTCGCACCCCACCACTAAGGCGAGGGGTGACCCCTGACCGGCCTCTCTCTGCCCATTAAGGCGGATGCTAAAATCTCCTTAGGAAGGCGCCTCACGGCCAGCGAGCGGTAATGATTTCGGAGGGGACCCAATGCTGTGAGGTCAGAGGGCCCAGAGCCCATTACCACCCTGCTGATAACTATTGCAGCGGAAAGGGTCCTGACAAATGACTCCCGAGAAGCCGGATAAGCCCTAGATAGTCATCACCGTGAGGCTGGGCCGTATGGGGAGCGTGCCCTGGTAACTGTGGCAGTCCCGCCGGTCCAGGGAGCGGGGAGCTCGCCCGAGGGTGTCACGTTGGGGACGGAGCCCTAGCGGGTGTCCTGTGGTGGGGGTGGGGAGCAGGCAGGCTGGGAGCTGGTCAGGGGCCCAGGCGCACCGCATGGGCTGGGGCCCCTCCCGCTCCATCGAGTCAGTCCTCCCCCTCGGGGACCCCGGCACCCAGGCCCTGCGCACCTCGGCCTTGCATCGTGTTCCTGAGAAGCCTGTCTGTGTGCGGAGGCCTCGGGCCCTGCGGTCAGGCCGTGAGAGCCCGTGTGGACGCCGGTGCCCTGGGGCGGGGGTCTGAGCGCAGGGGCCGTGCACCGGGGTCCCCACTGCTGCCTGCAGGATGCAGGGGTGTGTGAGGCAGGGCCCAGGGAGATACTGGGCCTGCTTGGAGGTCTGATGACTGTAGCAGGGGTGTGGCAAGGGACAATGGAAAGCCAGGAGGAGGAGGAGCGGCGACCTGGGTCACGTGGTCTGTGTCAAGGAAAGACACGCGCTGTCCATCTGTCCTCCCAGAAAGGGCAGGCGGGCAGAGGAGCCACTTACTGGTGGGAGCTCTGGTGGTGAGGGCCAGGCCCTGTCCCGCATCCCAGCAGCTGGGTGCAGGGGACCCCAGACTCTGCTCCTAGACTGGTGTGGCTCTGGAGAAAGGGCAGCACGAGAGCCATGCCCTGGCCCTCAGCCACGGCCACGTGTGGTTAGGCTCAGACAAGAGAAACACTGAAAACCACAGCGGGATGTGATCTGCTGTTTGTAACCACTTCTGATGACCTCAGAGTCGGCACGACGGAGACTTGGCTCCTCCCCCTTCCCTCTGCTCTTGGAACATTCTAGCTCTTCTCGGCACGAGCACAATCAGGGGCTCCAGTAGGTGGGGAGCAGCGTGGGGCACTCTGGGCCCTTCCCGTCTCCCGCCTGGCTGGTCAGTCCCAGCAGGACCAGGAGCCCGCACCCTCCCGCCCCATGCAGCCAGCTGGCTGGAAGGTGCCGGCTTGGGGACAGCCGCTCCCTTGCACGCACGGTGCTCACACTCTCCTTGGACCTGGGAGTGGTGATGGAGAGCATCTCCTCCCAACAGAGCAAAGCACCTGCTAAAAGAGGCTAAAAGGACTTGGAGGCAAACACACAGGGACCCCCCCACCCCCACCAGCAGGGCAGGGAGCTTATCCCTCAGCAGGCGGCCCCCTCCCCCAGCCCAGCTGACCAGGGAGCCCTGTATCGGCACTCGGCAAACCACGACCGCACTGGGCTTGTTTTCTCCTCTTAGCTCTGATCAGATTCCCAGGCGCCTCTCTTTCTCGTTCTACCCGCTGAGTCCCCCCAGCCCCCTGTACCCGCTGAGCTCACAGCGCCGTGGAAAATGCCTTCCTCGCCGCAACTTTGGCCCGAAGACGGAGAGTGGCTGCTGTTGTGGGGCAAAGCTCATTCTTCCCAGAGTTTCAGTGCCATTGTCCTGATTTTTTGCTGGCTCTGGAAACATCGGTGTCACCACTCACTGCTCTTTGGAAACCAAGGAAATGAGGCACGACATCTTTGCAGCTAAGGACTTTGTGAATAAAGGGTGGATCAGTGTCTCGGCGATTGCACTGGCTAGCACAGGCAGGCTTGTGTCGCAGGCGGACGGGGGTCCGAGGGCCAGGCCTCTGTGTCCCCTCAGGCTGTCACTGTCACATGGGCTCACACGGGAGCAACACTGACGGGGTGCACTCGGGGTGATGGTGCATCTCCCCGGGTGTCGGTCACGGCCTGCCTGGAGCCGGCTGGGTTGTGGCAGAGCATGTCAGAGGCACTCCAAGTTACAGAGGAGCAAATGGGACCCCACGGGCCAGCCAGGTGGGGCAAGCGTGAACTTGGCTAATAGAGGGCGCATCGAGGGCTCCAACCCCAGCTTCGAACCCAGAGTCACGCGCTCTTTCCGAGTTGGGACCAGAGAGATGTCCCAGCACAGAATCCGGGGACTTCACCATACTGTTTTTAAAATATCAAGTACGGTGAAAAGGGGCTGTTATGGCCCCAAATTCCCGTGGTAGACTCCTAACTCCCCAAAACCTCAGAGTGTGACAGTATTCGGAGATGGGCCTTTAGAGAGGAGATTACAGTAGAAAGAGGTCACTGGGTGGCCCTGAGCCAATCTGACTGGTGTCCTCAGAAGAGATCAGGACATGGCCACGCACAGAAGGACCACCACGTGAGGACCGTGAGGACGCAGCGAGGAGACGGCATCTACATGCTCAGGAGAGAGCCTCCGGACAAACTGGCACTGCCCACGCCCGGGTCCCAGCCTCCCAGCCTCCAGCACGTGGGACAGTGAGTGTGTGGGGTCCAAGCCCCAGGCTGGGTGCCTGTCACACAGTCAGCGCAGACGGATGCGTCCCCACCCCCACAAGCTCCCTTTGCTCTGAGAAAGGAAAGCAGGTGACCCTGGGTAAGGCCAGGGGTGAACCCTTCCAACCAGGCGAATTCGCAGTGACCTCGGGGGGGACGGCAGGTGGTCCAGTAGAGGAAGACTGCTCTGAAATTCGTGCTTTATGCGTTTCCTTTCTCAGCGGCCCCTTTCTCTGTGCCCCCTGCATCGACTTTCTTTCACTGAATGATTCTGGGAAAACCATGAGCGAAGGTGTAGGTATCTGGATGGTATCATCTTCCTTTGATCGATCAAGTCAGCAGAGGGTGCTTCTCTGCTCGCATTTCAGGAACATTCCTGCATCTGTTCGGAAGATGGTGCCCTGTTTGCCCGGGGAAAGTTAGGGCAAGTTACATGTGACCTGCGTGAAGGAAGGGGTCTCTTCAACCCCAGAGAGGCACAGGGCCTCAGACTCGAGAGGGCTCTCAGAGGTTGAAACCCAGCCCTCCTGCTCACAGGTGACTAAACCTCCTTCTCCTCAGTCAGGGGGTACAGCCTATTTGCTAGTCAAAGGATATGCAGAACATTCTAGAAGCAAACTGAAAAGTGCCAGTATTCGCACACCGTCAGCTTCATGCACATCAGCCTGGAAATCGGCAGTTACAGGAAGCAGGCTGCCTAGACTTTAAAGTTGTCCAGCAGCAAAAGGAACAAAATGAATGGACTTTTTTGGCATTTCTCAAGAGCGGACAGTTTCTGCGGGCCGGTGCCTCCTTCCTTCTTGGCCTGGTTGGCGCCAGTCCTCCTTGACCGCGCTTTTCCGGTGAAGTCCACACAGCCATATGCATGTACCTGGTACCTTTTCTCATTGGAAGCAGACTTAAAAAGGCCCAGTGGTCTACTGACAAAATTAAAGCACCTAGAATAATTCCTCCCTGCTGGCCGCTAAAGCAGCCTCGCCGATGGCCAGCGTCGGCTGGGGAAGCAAGGGACGCACGCTGGGAAGCGCCCTGCACCCTGCCAGGCTCTGCCGGCCTCCCCGGACTTCAGGCTCCCGCCGGGCACAGGCTGCGGCACCTGTTCCCCTTCTACTACTATTTCTAAAGTGAGACGTCTTTCCTCCGATGACCAGGCAGAAGACCCAGAGCAGGAGTGCGGGCTCCCCAGGACCCTGGGCCCCTGCTCTTCCAGACCCTCCCCCAGCCCCGTGCTCAGGGCCAGGACACTGACTGTTCCGGGGAGCGAGGTATGGACATACGCCGCCCAGAAAGTCTCGGAATGCACGGTGGAGGAGGCGAGGTGGAGGGGTCCCCACACCGCAAGGGCCCTGAGTGAGGTGGGGCTTGGCCAGCCGTCTGGGGGCCTCCTCCTGAGCTTCTTAGGGTCCTTCCTCCCAGGACCTGTGACGGGGACCACCCAGCTGGACACCAACCGTGTAACAGGCCCCGCACGGCATTGTTCTGTCCTCTCCCCAGGCCGGGGCTCCTCACTGGCAGGAAAGGGACGTGGAGGCACCAGGCCGTCTGCTCTGTGCACCTTCCCAAGAGTGGGTGAAGAAGCAGAGAGCAGAGCCCCCCCGCTGCTGTGCTCACCCCACACGGACGCCCCAGGACTGGTGCTCCAGAGCGGATGGGGGCTGGGGGCCGTCTGCGCGGGTAAGGGCCGAGGACAGCTTTCCTACGTCAGTCACTAGCCTTTGCAGAAGACAAAGAGAAGGAGAGAAGGACCCAGACCCACTCCGGTCCAGGTGGATGCCCGTCTCCAGGGACATGCTTTTATTGGCCTACATTTTCTGCTCGTTTCGGTTTTCTGTGTACCGTGGAATCCAACTACTCATCAATCCATTTATTCACAAGTTCAGCAAATATCTGTCAGGGCCTTTGAGGCAGAAACTGCACGTAAGCCTGTTTGTTCTGGAACTTTCCGGGCAGCGGTGAGGACAGCGAGGCCCGGTGCACTGAGTTCCGGGTTTGAGCGCCTCCCCCAGTGATGGGAAAGAAGCACCGGCCCTGTGGCCCCGGCGAGGGCGCGTCACTAACCGCCACCAGACACCAGGTGGCTGCTAACCGCGGGGAAATTACTGTTTTAATCATTAATTACCAAATAAATGTCACTTTGCTGGTACAATATAGGCAGTGATTTCTGTCATAAATTGACATCTGTAAGTCATAAATTGCTTAGTTTTAGCTGCTTTTAATTGCTGCATTTTCCCCAGCTACACGCGCACGCAGTTTGGACGCGGTTCAAACTTCCCCAGCGCCGGGGCGGCTTCAGAGCGCCACGATCAATCATGCCAACACGGGCTTCCGCGGGCTCGGGGCGGAGGGGCCGGCCCCGCAAGTGCGCGTGGGCCGATCCCAGGAAGGGGACGCGGGGACGCGGGGACGCGGGAAGAGCACCTTTCATCAGAGAGGCGACCCCGGCCGGTCTTGGAGAAAGCCTCCGTTCCCAACGCTGAGGACCGAATCAAAGGGAACCGATGGCTAATAGGCGCGAGGGACCGGCGTGAAGCGTCGGCGTGATTCAGAAGCATCCCGGCGTCGCTGTGGGACTTCAAACAGGCTGTTTCTGGAGGGACCCGAGGCCCTTTCTACCCAGAGGCCTAAAAATACACGCCTTTGAGAGCACGACTCGAGTAGTTCAGAATAAAGACGGCTTCGGAGTGCGGCGGAGAGATGCAGGCTTCTCTCCCCCTGAGCACAGCGACCGGCTCCGGGGGCACACGCGTCCCCCCTCCCAGCGGGGGGCCGCTCGCGTGTGAACGAGGTCCTGCTCGCGAGGGTCCCTGGGGTCCTGGCGCGTGTGCGAGCGACGGCTGGAGGCTGGGACTTGTCACGGGTCGGGGCAGGGGCTCGGCTGTCCAGGGAGGCTCCCCGGGCCCCGTGGGGCCCAAGGCTCCGTCTCCCTTCCTCTGTCTCTCTGTTCTCCTGGGAACGGACCGGTTCCCTCTCTGCCAGGGGGCCCCGGGCCAGCGGCCTCCTGCCTGGCGGCTCCCCTGCAGCTCCCGGCCTCTCCCCTGCCTGTGGGAACAAGTCCCTGCATTCGGCTCCTTGTGTTGAAATGCTCAGAGCGGGTTTGTTCTCTTGCTGGGACCTGGTGAGAGCTCCCCCTGCTCTCGTACCTAGTCTGTGCGAGAGGCAAAAGTCTCACTCAAAACCCA
>NC_043709.1:135943807-135947303 GCF_006229205.1 Suricata suricatta | reverse complement strand
TCCTCCCCAGGTACAGACTGTGACCCCTGCCCCTCCCCCCGGCCTCAGGTCCTCCCCAGGTACAGACTGTGACCCCTGCCCCTCCCCCCAGACTCAGGTCCTACTGGCTCAGGACGCCCTCATGCACCCATTAGTCCCAGCCCTTGCTCTGCACAGCAGTCCCTTATCTGCCCCACAATCATTGTCCTTGGATCGGTTTATGTGAGTTACTCTGTCTTCACTACACTGAAACTTCCTGGGTCTGTTTTGTGTGTGTTCGGTTTGCATGTTTGTTTGCATCTTTACAGGAACAGCCTCATACCTACCAGCACAAGCCCCGCCCCTCCCTGTGTACTTAGTCTGTGTCCGCTGTCTCTCCACCCTCGGGGATGTGCCTGGAGATGGTTCGGGGGGAGGTGACCCGTGTGGGGAGAAGAGGCGGAGGGGAAGCAGAAGGATGAGGGAACACCCCTAGGGGACACAGAAATAATCCCGGGGCACCTTTGAAGTACCTCTACTTCTGCCGCCCTGGACAGGAGAGGACTCGGGCACTGGGATCTGGGTCCCTACAGGATGTGCCCTGTGTGCAGTCTGTCTGTCTGTCTGAGGGCCAGCTGCTCGGTTGTCTCTGTCTTTCTCCCTTTCCTACAGTCCTGCCAGGCTAACGGCACAGTGCACTGCGGGACCCAGGGCGCGACACATCAGGGCACGAAGCACTAGCCTCTCATCTCCAGCAACTTGCGGGAGAGAAGAGAAAACTTGCAGTCTCTTGTCTTGGAACACGGTAAATTATAAAAGTACTCCCATGTGGCCGGGGTGCGTGAGGTCTCGTGGTGGCCCCTGCAGCTCCCCGGAGCCGCCCCCGCACCCCTGCCTCCGCCACACTCTGTGCGGGAGCTCGGAGCTGTGACTTCAGGCACAGCTCCTCGCCGGGTCGGGCCGGAGTAGGAAGCGAGACTCTCAGGCTTCTGTGATCGTCGCTCCTCCTCTTGGTGAGATTAGTTTGGTGAAACGAAACAGACGGTAACTGTGCACGCGTGTGTGCAGATCGCTGGGAAATATTTAATATTTATTTGTGAGGTTGGTTTACGCCACTAAAGCTTTGATTCTGTCCCGTGTATGTCGGGCGGCTAGTTGTTTGGTGTCCTGGGGACAGACCCCACGCGCACCCCTCCTGCCGGTTCATTTTTACTGGCACCCCATGGCCAGTCCACAGAGCCCTAGTTTGGACAAGTACATTGTCATCTGGGACTTATTTTATTTTCTTATATTGTATTGTATTGTATCCTGTTTTATTTTATTATTATTTTTTAATGTTTGTTTATTTTTGAGAGAGAAAGACAGAGCATGAGCGGGGGAGGGGCAGAGAGCGAGGGAGACACAGACTCTGTGAATCGGCTCCAGGCTCTGAGCGGTCAGCACAGAGCCCGATGTGGGGCACGGACTTACAGACTGTGAGATCATGACCTGAGCCAAAGTCTGATGTTCAACTGCCCTGATATGTCTCTTGAAAGGACAGTTCTAAGAAATGGTTCTTTTTTCTGGCTGTCTGACTTTCTCTCTCCAAGCTGCTGCTGTCAGCGGCAGATGCCTTGGAACCCTGGCCACGCCCCTCACGCGCTGTGACAAGCCTCAGCGGCGAGCGGAGAGCTTTCCTGGGGAGGCCTGTTCCTTTTGGAAACCCAGTCACTGAGCGTCTCAGCGATGCCTACCTTCCGGTAGCAGACGGCTGACTAACGAGAAGAAATGCAGCTCGAATCGTTAGCTAAAAACCAGCGTCACTTTGTGGGATTGAGCACTTTGTACTCTGAACTGAAAGTTGGAAGTCCTACACTTTCTTCTGACACCTATTTTGTGTGTGACCCTTCCGTCGTCCAGGCAGAGCCATTGTGACGGGGAAATTCCTTAATTACACTAATGCTGTAAGTTCTTTTCTTTAAAATCTGCTTACAAAGAAACTACATTCTTTTACATTCTAAAACCTAGTTCATGCCTTAACTTTTTATTAGCATACGATGATCTGATCCTGACGGACTCCAAACCAGTTAAGAGAAGCAGATGCATAAATACAAAAGACTCCCATCAGGATAGAAATAGATGCCCCCAGGGTCGAAGGCACACAATTTCAGTAAGAATTCTTTCTCTCTTAGGCTTTAGAGCTGATGCGTAGAGTTGCTGACTTTACAAAGTGCAGGGGGAAGGACTAGATGCTATCATTAAATCCTGCCACTGTAAGCATTGGTGATTCGAGACTCTTCTGATCATCACAAGAAATCTACGGTCCCTTCTCGAAAGACGAACCTCACCACTGTGAGTGTACATTCGGAATCTGCTGTTGGGCGTCCTGAGGGCCCACCAAGGACTTCCTCATCCGCTCCCTAGCGCCGCGCGATGGATGGTGCCAGCCTCTGCCTGGACGCCAGGAGAGGGTTCCCATGACCAGGTGGCTTTCCACAGCCTTGGCTTGGCCTTCAGGGCTCCTGCAGAGCGACCGCTGCCCACCTCCGGTTCACCACCCCCGCTCTGCCCACTGCCTCCTCCTCCTCCTCCGGGGACACGGGCCGGCTCTGCATGAATGAACGGCACCCCTCGGGAGGCACCTTGCACTCGTCTGCCCGGCTCTGTCTGGGCACCTACGGAGCACGCTCATGAAGGCACTTAGCGTTGACGTGTTCACGAGGTCTTGGCCAAGTTCGAGTCTACGTGCCCGTCACCTCGGAAGGCAGCGTTCTGCCCTTGCTTCGCTACAGCCGTGTTCCCTGCCAGGGCTCGTGAGTTGTCCCATGCATGGCAGGGGTTCAGGGAGCATCTGCCAGTGGGGTGGCAGCTTCTCAGAAGAGGAAACTCAGTCCCAGAGAGGCTGCGACTCCAGGCGGGTCAGCAGCTGAGCAGACGCTCACTGGGGTCCCCGGGTCCTCAAGGCCTGGTGGCTTAATCGCTCTACAGACGCCGAAGGACGAGGCCGGGGCTGTACCACCTCCAAGCCGGGGCACAGCTCCCACCGTGTTAGCGGGACACAGAGCAGGCTAGAAAGGGCCGCGGCCAGGAGAATTATTGACACATCTCCACGACCAGGGTCACCAGGTCTTAACCTGAGCCATCACCTGCAGAAGCTACGCAAACAAAGCAGGACACTTTCAACGGAAAGCACTGGTGCCCGGAGGTAAGAGCAGGGCCCTGACTTGACCCCGGGTGCACTTTTCTAGAGGAACTCAGGACCAGAGAGGAAGTACTTGGCTGAGTGGACTCCCTCCGGGACAGCACCTGCGTCAGGGTCTCTGTGAAGAGGGCTCCGTGCAAAGCCAGTGTCACACCAGCCAGCTTGGGCGAGCCGAACCCCAGAGTTTGTGGTTCCAGTAAGAGGCCCTTTGTCAAGTTACTAGTTTAGAAACTACAAAAGAGAAGGAGGACAAGGAAGAGGAAGGAGGAAGAGGGAGGGGGAGGAGGGTGGAGGGAGAGAGGGAGGAAGCGGGAGGGAAGGGGGAGGAGGGGAGGGAGGGCGGGAGGGGGGAGGGAG
>NC_043709.1:135939943-135943707 GCF_006229205.1 Suricata suricatta | reverse complement strand
GGGGGGGGGGGGGGGGGGGGGGGGGGGGGGGGGGGGGGGGGGGGGGGGGGGAGGAAGGGAACAACAGACAGGTGGGCTTCAAGGAGTTACCATGTGACTCTTTTCTGATGAGTTTGGAAGCAAATGCTCAGGAAACAGAATGTGTGATTCACTAATGCCTCCGTCGGACTCCCAAAACGTTGACTTCTGAATCTAAAATGGTTTCCTTTTTTAAAAAATTGATGAGTCAGATGGACAAAGAATGCACCTTAGGGTCACCGTTTATCTTGGGGTCTGACGGCAATGTTCATCCCCCCAGAGGAATAGGGTACAATCGCCTTGGTGACTGGACCGGCCTGAGTCAGGAGAGGGGTCAGCGGTCCGAGGGGAGAGAGACAGACAGACGGAGGTGGACAGAGAGACAGACGGAGACACGCACACGGAGACTCGGATCTCGAGTGTATTTACTGACTCGTCTGAGCCTCTGCAGGGACGGTCTCCTAACTGCCCCTTACGAGACTCCACACACACAACCTCCCTGGGGACGCCCGGGCGGGCAAAGCTCGGCGACCCAGGGGGCCCATGCCCATCCCCGGGCGGAGCGGGGCTGGCGGCCAACATCTGTAGAGCATAACAGAGCCGACAGAGGTCGCCTCTGGGCCCTCACACTGTCTATATTTCAGTTGCTAATTTTACTCTTAAATTCTAGCCCGGTGAGCTGCAGAGCAAGAAGCCTTAGGAAATGAGTATTTTTACCTCAGCACCTGTCTCCCTGTCAGAAGCTAGATGTATCCGTTTGCCTGTCTTCACATCAGCTAAGGATTTAATTGCCTATAATTCTGATCATTTTTTACCTTCATGTTCCAGGCATCAACATTGTTTTCAAAGAATATCCGGGTTTTTTCCCCGTTTTCCTATGTTGCCGGTTTTATAAGATACTACGGCCAAGATATTCTTGTAAATGATTTTTTGAAAGGATGACAGAATTGGGGGCTGCTTGCTTTTTATCCCGACGGCTCCACATACTGCCTTGGGACACTGGCAGTTGCTATTTAAATCAAAAAGGAAGCTAAGAATAATTTACATCATTCGTCATTGTTTTCTTCCTTGAATAAATTACTAAATTACCACTGAGAACTCCATTTTGGAAGTAACGGTTCATTCTGTGCATGAAAACTCATATATTGGTTTTTAGCAGCAAGAATGGCTTTCTCTTCTTGTGTATGTGTGATTGTATAGTCACATAACCATCAAGCGCTAGTGTAACTTACATGCATTTAGGTGCACCTGCTAAGATGTAGGCATTCGTGAGGTTTTGTTCAGCGGCATTTTTGAATGCTGAGGGGGCCGCTGTTTGAAGGGGTTAAGGGTCCCGCAGACTTAGGTGGAATTTGGCTCAAGACTGACGTTTGGTGAGATGTACTGGGGGCACCTGCTCCCTGAGCCAGCCCCCCTCCCCTCAACTGTCCTGTGTAGGCCGGTTGGCCATGACGGACTGGTCTCTGACTTCTCGCACCGACATGCAAGCTGCCACAAGGTAGGTGCCCCAGGGGATTTTCAGTGACAGGTGGACATGGTGCCAGGAGATACATGCTCCCGGCAGGGTCCGACCACTTTCCTACGCCAAGCGTCTCTCTGCATCAGAGGTTTGTGGCATTGGCTGGTCTCTTCCTGGAGACCCGTGTTGAAGCACTAACTCATGACCTTGGGGAACGTGGACATGTGGTGTCATGTCTGGGTTCCTACTGTCTGGGCTCCACATGGGTCATTACCCGTACCAGATGACGGCCGCACTTGTGACAGGAATGGCCAGACTGGAGCTCACACGGGAGAGGAAGGGCAGGGTGGGGGCAGACGGGCGAAGGAAGGTGGGGGTGCCAACCCGCAGGGTGATGCCAGCCTCTGGGGCTCCCGGGAAGCTCTGGGGATGCTGCTTTTCTGGAAACATTAGCTGCACGATGTTAGTGACAAAGATGAGGGACAAAGGTGATCTCATCATATAATCAGGAAAGTCATGAATATAACAGACTCTGGCCCATAACTCAGAACAAATATCCACTGGGTTTGAGGTGGGAGTCTGCCTCCCAGAGGTACAGGTGCTGGGGCCTCCTAGTTACACGGAATTAAATCATTTCCTTCAATTTATCCCAATAAGTAAGCCCTCGCGAATCCTGAGATCATGACCTGGGCCGAAACCAATAGAGGAAAGAACATGTCCTAAAATTGCTGCTTCGTGGGTCTGCCTTTGGGACGCATGTCCGTTTCCTGCAGCAGAGTCGCACTTGCCTTGCACGATGGCCTTAATGAACTGTCGCTTAAAGAAGAGCTTGCATTTGATCTGTTTTCATTTTTTAAATTTTTTTTAACATTTTGTTAATTTTTGAGAGACAGAGAGAGACAGTGTGATCAGGGGAGGGTCAGAGAGAGAGAGGGAGACACAGAATCCGAAGTGGGCTCCAGGCTCTGAGCTAGCTGTCAGCACAGAGCCTGATGGGGGGGCTCCAACCCACAAACCGTGAGATCATGACCTGAGCCGAAGTCGGACGCTTAACCAACTGAGCCACCCAGGCGCCCCTGTCTTGATATTTTTAAAGCCAGAATGACAGGTTCCGTTCACGGCTCCATAAAAATGTTTACAGGGTGCTTGCTGGCACCACCGAAATACACTCCTGTCCTCTCTGCTTTCCTGGATAGTTTCTGTTCATAAGTTTAGGAAGAGGACCAGAGAGGAACATCGGGCCGCTGCGATCCGGAATGTGCTGCTTGCTGGAGGTTAACAGGGTTGTGGGTGTTCCGGCAGGGGCACATTCACCGAGGGGCTACGAATCCAGGGATTGGGGGGGTCTCACTGTGGGGCCTCTCCCCCTCCCCCAGGCCCGGCCCACCGTGCAGCCACCTTGCACACACCCGGAGAGAACTCGTGTGTGTCTCTGCCTTCCTTCGGGAGGAGGAGGGAAAGAAGGAGCCGTGTTTGAGCCGCACAGCCAACGGGGCTGTGAACCGGGCACACGTGACCCCAGAGGGAAACGGAGTCAAGCCGCCTGGGTTTTGGTCCTCGCTGTGTCCCTTCAGAAGGCCGCCCGCGGCCTTGCCTGCCGCCCGCGGCCCCTGCACTCTGCTCCGCGGGCGGGCCCGAGGCAGAGCTGCAGCGGAAGGCCGGCGGGACGAGCAGGCGCGGGGCTTCCTGCAGCTCCGTTCGCGGGCCTCCCGTGCCCTCCCGGGCCCCTCCGGACCCTCCAACGACGCTGAGGCCTCCCTGCCGTCCTTCCGGGCGGGCTTGCTTGGGGACCAACATGCCTTACGTCCGAGCGGGCTCTGGAGAAGAAACCAATGTGCACGCGGGGAAGGGGCGGCCGTGGCCATGATCGGGCTCCGAGCGCAAGCCTGGGCCGCTTCTGCTTTTACGAGGGAGCCGAGGGAGCCCTCCCCGGAGGGGCCCGTCTCCCCGGCCTCCACGACTGCATTTTGGCCACCAGGCCGGGCTGTGCCCCGGCGCAGGGCAACCTCTCCCCAACGTGTCCCTGGGGACAGCTGCTGCTGAGAGCAATGGGCTCCTGGGAGGCCCGGCGGCGCCGGGAAGTGGACGCCCAGCAGGACCCAACACGCGAGGACCCGCGTCGCTGCGACCGGAAGCCCCACCCACGTACCAGAAGGGACTGCCTAATCCGGGAGCAGCATTCAGGGCGGCCTTGCCGGCAGGTGTTGAGGGGGCGTGGGAAGAGCAGGCGGGGGGCGGGGCCTGTGCACTTGCTCACAGCCTTCAGGCCTGTACCTGTTCTGTGCTC
>NC_043709.1:135914053-135939843 GCF_006229205.1 Suricata suricatta | reverse complement strand
CCCCCCCCCCCCCCGCCCCATTACTGCACAGACGAAGGGCAGCCTGGCTCGGATTCCGGCTCTGGGGCTGCCGATCTGCACGAGGACGCCCCCGCCTCACCCCACCCCACCAGCCCTCTGCCCCGAGAGTCTAAGGCCCACTGTGATCTCGGTTGAGGGAGGAGAGAGGAATGAGGTGCCAACGTGCGTGCAAAACAGAAAGTTTCCAAGAGGATGGAGCGGTCAGACCTGAGGCCCCGGCGCTCCAAGCGGGGTGGGCTGGGTGGAGCTGCAGGGAGGGGAGGAGGCCAGGCAGATGGGGGAGAAAGGGAAGCCAGCAGGCCTGAGGAGGTCGCTGGGGAGGGCCGTGACCCGCAACCCACTGCCTGGGGGCTGTGACCACAGAGCCGCCGCCCTGACCAGCACCCCTGGCCAGGGGAGCTCACACAGCAGAGTGACTGTGTCCCATCCTGGAGACGGGGAGTCCAGGCAGGCTGGTCCTCCCGAGGCCCCTCCTGGATGTGCAGGCGCCGTCCATCCACTTCCTGGGACCTCTCCCGGTGGGTGGGCCCTCTGTGTGGTGTGCGTCCGGTGTCTTCTTCCAGGGGCACCAGTCATGTTACATGAGGACCCACCTAGTGACCTCACTCTACCTTAGTCACCTCCTTCCAGACCCGTCTCCAAATACAGTCTCATTCTGAGGCCCTGGGGTTAGGTCTCGGTGCAGGAATGTGGGGGACAGTGTGTGCGGGGACAGGCACGCACTGGGGGGGGGCCTACACCAGCTGCGTGGGGAGGGAGCCAGGGTTCGGGAGATGTTTTCTGGGCTGTGTGTGGATGCCGGACCAGAGGCCGCAGGCCCCGAGAAGGCTCTGGGAAGTTATATTTTCACACGCAACTCGGGGCTCTAGCTTCCTTTTACATGTTATCAAACTAAATTGGTTTTGTGGATGAATTAAGATTATTGATAGAGCAGAATGAATCAATAGCAGTAAAACCTTAATAAGTAGTGCTAATTAATTCACCCCTGGTGGAGCAGCTGGCCTGGGCTCCGATTTTATGACCAGATCAATTCTGCTGTTTTTGTTGTTGTTTTTTTTTTTTTTAAAAAAAAGAAGTAGAAGAAAGAAAAAAAAAGGAAACTAATTCACTCCCGTGGCCGCTTGGGAGGCTGGTATGAACGGCCGGCCGGTCAGCTCCGCTCCTCACGAAGGCAGCGGTTTGAGGCTGCACTCTCACCGCCGATTAGTTTCTGGAAGGAGAAATAGACGCCTCACGGGTGCCAGGTCACATGTGGCGATCTCGGGAACATGGGGCCTGAAGATGCTGGGGCAGTGCTTTTGGCGCCAGAGAAAGAGCCAGAGTGGGTGTAACCCGCACGTCCTGTCTGTGCGTGAGCACGGGCCGGGGCACCCACGCCCCCGGTGGCCCAGCTGTGTCTCATTTCCAACCTTGTGTCCCAACTGCTGTGCACCCACAGGGGCTGTGCAGCGGGAGGTGCCCTTGGGCAGATGAGGGAGGGGCTGGGGAGGCGGCCAGGGTGACTGTGGGGTCAGGAGGGGCGGGGTTTCCAGACAGGACTCCCAGACGGGAGGGGTGGCAACAGTGTTGGGAGTGGGACCAGGGCAGGGCCTTGTGCCCCTTAACCCCCCTTCCAGCCCTCTAGCACCCCTGCTGGAGGCCCTGTCCTGTCGGAGCACGGCACCACGGGGACCTGGTCTCTCAGAGCCACTGAGGATGCACTGAGGTGCAGCAGAGAGGGGGTGTGTGAGTGCCTCCTACATCCCTCTGGGAAGGAGCTGGGAGGTGTTGGAAGGTTCTGGGAGACTCTGGAAGGTGCTGGAAGTTTCTGGGAGGTGTTGGAAGGTGCTGGGAGGTGCTAGAAGGCCCTGGGAAGTACTGGAGATGTTGGAAGGTTCTGGGAGGGGCTGGAAGGCGCTGGGAGGTCCCGGGAGATGTTGGAAGGTTCTGGAAGGTGTTGGAAGGCGCTGGGAGGCCCTTGGAAGCCCTGAAAGGTGGGGGAAGACACCAGGAGGCCCTGGGGATCACAGTGTTTGAATTTTCCTGGCACTTCCTGGGCTGTTCCATGACCTGCCAGATGTGCTAAGGGAAAATGCAGGGCCTGTGTGAACGATGTCCTGGAAACTCTAGAATCTGTGGTGACCCCTGCTCCTCAAGAGCCTGTGGGGAACTGGTGTGCATGTGTGGCCCCAGCAGGACCCCCCATGTCCTGTGCTGCAGGAAGCTGCTGCACTACGGGCTCTGCTCCCTCCCCCATCTTCAGGAACATGTAGCGTGTGGCACTTGGGGAGTGATGTCCCCGGTCACACATCCAAACGTGAGTTGGGCACATGGTTTGGGCTCCATTCTGCTACCAAGTCCTGTGGGTCCTGGGGCCCCTCTCTGGGCTTGTCTCCCCCTCTGGGGTAGGGGAGCATTTCCACCAGGAGCCGGGAGGGAAATGGGGGTAATGAGCTGAGCCCAGCGTGGGGCTCCGTGAAAGGTCTCCACTGTGGGGTTTGCAAAACGACTCCAGGAAACAGCAATTAAAGTATCAGCGAGTTAGCAAAGAGCCTCTTCTTGCAACCAATCATGCACGAGGACTGAGGCTCCTGGACTTAAGTAAACATGCAGGTGCTCATTTAAAATGAGTTCCAGGAAACAGCAGATAAATTTGAGTAGAAGCACATTCCTAATGCTCACTCACTCTCCACGGCCGCTCTGCAGCCTGGGACCCGGGACGTGCATTGTAAATGTGAAAACAGGAGCCTAGGAGCTACCCAACGCTCCCCAAAGTGACACAGATAGCTTGTGGCAGAATGGGGACTCAACCCCGGGCCTTGCCAGTAGAGGGAAAAGTCAGGTTACAAAGCATTATTTAGCGTTTTATCCCAGTCATCAATCAATATTATACATTTCATTTTGCTAACACTTTATTATTTTCCTTCAATGAATATGTGTTAATTGTGATATTTAAATTTTTTTTAATGTTTACATTTGAGAGAGAAAGAGTAAGAGAGCCAAGTGGGGGAGGGGCAGAGAGAGAGAGAGAGAGAGAGAGAGAGAAGGAGACAGAATCTGAAGCAGAATCTGAGCTCAGCACAGACAGAGCCTGACGTGGGGCTTGAACCCATGAACCGTGAGATCATGACCTGAGCTGAAGTCAGACGCTTAATGGACTGAGCCACCCAGGTGCCCCAATCATATTTTTAAATTAAAAAAAAAGTGAACTACACAGTTTCGGTTCATTACTGGCAGTGACGTTGAACCATATGAGGGGAGTTGTGTTTTTGCAGCAGCCTTGAAGTTCAGTTACTCCGCAGTGCAATTTTGAGTGGGGTCAAAGGTGCTGCCGCAGCTGTGTGCCCGCTCAGTTGCCCCAGGGACCTGAGTGAGAACCGTTTCCTCGGAGTGCGGACTCCCCAGACCTTCCGGAAAGCACGCGGCCGCTCCACGCACGAGGGCACAGGCACTCCCCGGTCGCAGCCACTGTGGGACGTGGATCAGGGTGTCCACGGGGAGTGAAGTCCATGACCAGGCCGAGGGCTGAGCTGGGCCAGTGGGGCTGGGAGCAGAGATGAGCCGTCGGGCAGCGCAGGGCTCAGGGCCGACGTGGTGCGGGGCCAGCTTGGCCAGCAGGACGGGCAGAGCCGGGAGGCCTGCCGTGCCCTGAGCTGCCTCAGTTTCCACTGCCTTCCAGCCCCGACTGGCTGGCGTCCCCAGGCGCATCCCCTTCTCCACAGTCCCGAGGAGGCAGGGATGCAGAGAGCTCACCGACCCTCCCGCCCCGTCGTTGCTGAGAGCTGGTGAGACCCAGAGGCCCAACCCAGCCGCTTACACGGGCCGCCATTGGCCCCCTGACCCCGCCTTATCTGCTGGGCCCCGCTCACGCTTATCTGTGTACTGTCTGCGTTCTATCAGAGAAGACGGGAAAACGGGGAATTGCAGGGTCCACGTAACTCCGACCTTGTCATCACTCTGGGGGGACAGGAGAAGGCTGCCGCCACGTCTGAGACCCACAGTCCAGCCGCAAACTGACCACGACGTACCGCGAGTTCAGTGAAGTGGATTCCTTTTGATTTACATCTGACAGAGCCACAAGCACCGAGGGCGCCCCCAATACTCTCCAGTGGGGCGTCGGGCCGCCCAGATCTCTGCTGGTCACATGGGCAGAAACGCCCCACGAGGGCTGCAATGAAATCAGCCCCGAGCTGGCGGAGCTCAGCGACGGGGGCAGTGGCAACACACATTCCCTTGGCTGAAGGAGACCTGGACTTCCCTGGCCTCACGTTCCTGCCCGTGTGTTCCCCCCCCACCCCAGACCCCCACTGCACAGGACCGGATCTCTGATTCTTCAAAGGTGCCTGCACCAGCGGGCCTGCCTTTGTTCCATGTGACCTTTCTTCCTGAAACTCCTAACCCTGTCCAGGGTCCGCGTAGCCACCCCTCGCTGGGAACCCTCTCCGGTCACCAGCTGACACTCGCCATTCCCTGTTTATAAACACTCTGTCTCCACTCTCAGGGGATCTGCAGCTTGGCGGACCATCTATTACGGAAGAGCACGGAGTTGCTTAAACTGTTGCCGTACTTCCAAAGCAGCGGCTGGGCCTTGTTCTCTTATGGGTGTCCCTTCATCGTCTTCCTTCCTGAGACGACCAGCTACTTTTAGACCAGTTTCGGGTTCACAGCAGGGTTGAGTGGAGATACACCCGTATTTCCAGGCTTCTGCATCTGCCTGTAGGGGCACGTCAGCCGTCTCCCCGGGGTGCCATGGGGAGCCTTCACCTGAGAAGAGGGGCTCCGGCACCGCCAGCCTGGTTCCGGCCCGACTCCACAGTTGTGACCTTGGACAGGCTAGCAGCCTCGGGCGGTCTGTAAAATGGGGCAATAGTACACGCCACCCACGGGGTGATTTCTGACTGTTTAACAGGATCTCCACACGGGGTTATCTGTTTGAGTCTAAGCGACTGTGTGTGTGTGTGTGTGTGTGTGTGTGTGTGTGTGTGTTTCTTTTTAACTCTTTTTTTAAATGTTTATTTTTGAGAGAGAGACAGAGCACGAGCTGGAGAGGGGCAGAGAGAGGGGGAGACACAGAATCCGAAGCAGGCTCCAGGTCTGAGCTAGCCGCCAGCACAGAGCCTGACGTGGGGCTCGAACCCACGAACCACAAGATCATGACCTGAGCCGAAGCCGGACACTTAACTGACTGAGCCACCCAGGCGCCCCTCCATACTGTTTTCCATAGCGGCTGCACCAGTTTGCATCCTGTAGCAATCAGAGAAGAAAAAGAGATAAAAGGGAACCAAACTGGTAAGGAAGAAGTAAAACTGTCAGTATTTTCAGATGACATGATACTATATGTAGAAAACCATAAGACTCCACCAAAAACCTATTAGAACTGATACATGAATTAATTTAAGTTAATAAATCAATGCAGGGTGCAAAATCAATGTACAAAAATCTGTTGCATTCCTCTACACTAATAACAAAGGAAATTAAGAAAAGAATCCCATTTACAATTGTACCCAAAAGACTAAAATACCTAGGAAGAAATTCAACCAAGAAAGCGAAAAACATCTGCTCTGGGAACTGTAAGACGATGATGGAAGACACTGAGGGTGAAAACAACTGGAGAGACATTTCATGACCACGGATTTGAAGAACAAATACTGCCGAGTGTCCACCCTACTCAGAGCAGTCTACGGACTTAACGCGATCCCTAGCAAAGCACCAACATCATTTAGCACGAACAGTCCTAACGTTTGGATGGAACCGCCAAAGCGAGAGAACAAAGCTGAAGGTCTCATCGTCCCTGATTTCAGGTTACACTGCAAAGCTGTGGTAATCAAAACAGCGTGGCAGTGGCAGAAAACAGATCAGCAGAACAGAAGAGAGTCCCGAGGGGAACTCTGCCTGCACACTCAGCCCTCAACCACAACGGAGGGAAGGATGCACGCCCACACGCGCTGTTCTCTGTGTCGCTCTGGCCCGATGTCCGCGGGGAGACACGCCCTCGCCGGAAGCAGGGCACCGCCTCCCGCCCGCGGCCCCTCCCACTCGCAGCCCCGCCCGAGGGCTCGGTTGGCACCAGGCTGCCCCGATGGCAGCTGACTTGAGGCTGGAGCTGACCTGGCTCGTCTGGCGGCTGCACACCTTGCTGTCGCGGCCGGCACAGCGTGGGGCGGACCTGCCTCACTGGGGCTGACAGGACGCACGCAGGTCAGGCCGTCTCAGCGCTCTGTCCATCCCAGCGGCGCCGGCTGCGGTGGGACACGCCTGGCCCGCATCACAAGGCCGCCGTCGGTGGAAGGGCGTCCCTCAGTCTCCAGCTCGGGCGTGGTCCGGGTCACCACCAGGCGTAGCCCGGGCTCGCCCGTCTCTGAGCCACAGTGGCGGACCCCACCGGGCCGCGCGTGCCAGGCTCTGGGTCGTCCCGGCGGACCCCGCGGCCTGCACCTGTGTGTTCTCTGCGGGGATCTGACCCTGTGGGAACGTGTCACCACACGCGGCCTCTGGGGAGCCACGTGGGGCATCACGACAACACACCCCCATGCTTTTATTTCCCCCTGGCGCGCTCGTCTTGTCCTGTGAAGAAGGACAATCGCAGTGAGTAAATTGACGGCCAGGCCTGCCCTGAGGCCCAGCGGCGGGCGCCACGGCCCTGCCCTGCCCCGAGCACGCGGGACAGCCTCCCCAGCCTGTGCTGTGCGTCCTCACGCTCCCAACCCCAGCCGACAGGGAAGCCTGGCCGTCGTGAAGGCAGCTTTGATGAGGACGTTTCCACAGTCCAGTGGCCCGTCATGGCTGCCTCACAGCCACGTGTCTGGTCAGGCCCAGCAAGGGCGAGGGCCCTCCCCGCTCGCTCACCTTTGTGAGAGACCAGCCTTGAGCCCGTTTGAAAGCACGCCCCCCCGCCCGCGGGCCGAGCCTGCCGCCTGACTGCCCCCCGCAGACGCGCACTTTGTACGCCTTGTAATCAGTACCACTCTCTTCTCCCGGGAGCTGCTGGATCCTGTCCGTCATCATGAGGTAATTGTTGGGTTGCGGGTTAATCAAAGGATGGACGATTCTCTAGAATCACAACAAGTGTGGCTTCCTGCCTTAGATCACCACGGAAGAAGCCTCTATCCGCGGAGGCTGCATTTCAACATCAAATGCTCCAAAAAGTTTGCCTCCCGGGAGGGAAGAGAAAAATGCTGCACAAGAAGACAGCATGAGGGTCACTGTCCTACAAAGGTTGGCGGAATTTTGTATTCCAACAGGACCTGCAATAATACAAACATGATCTTAAGCATGGACAGGGCTCTACGCTTTACAAAGGGCCTTTATGTTTGATCTGTTATTTGGTCCTCTCCCCTGCCCAGTGCAGGAGGAGGAGCAGTTTCTGTAGACAAGGGTTCAAAGGCCTAAAGAAAGTAAGAGCCTTCCCAGGATCAAAACTGGAACCAAGAAAGGACCCTGGTGTCCTGCCCCCCAGGCTGTGATTTTCCATTCCTGCCCCAGGACCCGGACAAAGGAGGCAGCAAACAGCAGCGGCCACGGGGATGCGGAGGCCGTGCCGGGGCTGCAGGAGCGAGCCGGGTGTCTCCAACCTAAGGGACGTCAGAGGGACGGTCAGGAGCTGCCCAGCTGATCTGACGCATCTGGTCTCGCCTTACTGCCAGATGGCGGAGGCCGGCACGTGAGCAGGTCAGCTGGGCGGGCGTCTACAAGTGCTCGCAAAATGGGGCCGGTGCCCTCATTCCTCGCTGCCCACGATCACCTGACCCTCTGGGCGGGGGCGTCGTTCACCCGCCGCCCACCAGGTGGTGACCAGAAACTCTCCGCACCTTCTTCTTCAAGGTGAAAACTGCGTTTGATTTTGCCTGGAAAGCCAGGAAGACGGGCTCCCTCTCAAACAGATGATGGATTCCTGGTTCTCCTTGATTATTTGGTGTCAGTTGAGCAACATAGTCGTTATTATCGTCGGAAGGAAAAAAATGTGTTGCTCAAACATGATTTCTATTCAAAAAGTAGCTTGGGTTTGTAAGTAGCAGGAAGGAATACATAAAACCGCTCCTTTATTAACTCGTTAAAATGTGAAACAATAAATAGAAATGAGATACAATGTAATGAAATCAATATATAAGCTAGGGTTGTTTTTAATTATAACTTAAATTAACAAGAGTATCTCTATTGTGGAAGAATTAATTTCCAAAACAAAAATGAAGTCTATAAAAGTATACTCAATTACGCTAGGGAATTGCAAATTTTCTGTCTGCTGGCACTCAAAAGAGTTTGCTTTAAATTCTGGTTAAAATTATTATCGCTACTTGTCTATTCGTTTCCCCTACCAAGGGTTCTCAGCTCCTTTCTTGTTTACACATAATTTGGCTGTGTGATTGGTTTTCCCCCAAGCAAGGGTTTTGACCTCAAAATAAAAATAATGATTTCTGGTAGGAGGACTCCTGACTATTAATTGAGTTCTTTGGACCTTCAGGGGTCTCTTTGGCAAGAGAAGGAGTTGCGGAAGCTCTGTCCTCACCCAGAACGCAGAAAGCTCAGTTTAATTTGTTTTAATATTTTACTTTCTTGCTTATCTTGGAAAATAATTTTGAAAAACACTGCGTCCACAGGGCTAATAAGGTTAGGCTTCAGCTAGAAGAAAAAGGGAAGAAGGTTGCACATCTGGTGCGTTTGCTGGGTGGTTTGGATTCGCGTGTTGCTTTTTGTCCGATGACGGGCGCTTGCAGAGCAATGTGGGGGAGCCCTGGCGGTCGGCGCGGACCCGCAGAGGACACGAGGAGGACACGCGGAGGACACGCGGAAGACATGCCGAGGACACACGCGGAGGAGCAGACGCAGGACAGCCAACACCAATACCTTTCTTGTTCCTTAGCTGAACAGTTTGGAACCCAACAAATTTTTTTCTGTGCTCAACACTATCAGGACAGGGAAAAAATAGCCTCACTCCAGGAAATCCTTGCTTCCAGATGATAAGACTATGGGCCAGCCGCCATGGCTACCAAGGCCGCACTGGGTCACCGAGGCTCACTTCAAGACTCTCCGAGTCTGCCAACCTATTCTAAGTCCCGAGGGCATGAACTCTGCCCTGCCCTGCAGGACCTGTGGGACAGTCCGCTGACCCGGGGCCCGAACCCCTGCAATCCTCCGTGCTCCCAGTCTGAGAGCCCACACATAGCATGTCAAGGGGTGTCCTCTGGTGCAGAAGAGGTAATCAACTTAGCTTTGCTTGGCCATGAGGTCCTTGTTTGGTTTTTCTGGGGAGTCAGCCACCAATGTAAGAAACCCGATAGGTCAAATCCTGAGAAAACCCAGCTTGGGAAGACGGAGAAAGGGCGGCTGGGTGGTGTTGGGTCGGGGTGTGCCTGTGAACAAGTGGACACGGCTGCCGGACAAGGTCTGTGTGCCCGCGTCCATGCTTCTGCGGGAGAAACGTCAGTGGGATGACGGTGGAGATCTTCCTACACATGAGGCCACGGAGGGGAGGCGAACACCACAGGGGAGACACAGACAGCGGGCAGGCGGGCCCGGCGCAGACGCCTGTCGGCCCCTCCCGGTTCTGACTCCGTCACTGGATCACACTTTGAACAACCAGGGCAGACGCTATGTTCCATTCTGATCACTGCATTTTAAGAGACAAATCCAGGCCGGCGAATCCGCTGATGGACGGTCAGTGTCAAACATGAGGATGTTGGGGTGGGGGGTGCGTGTGGAGGAGGGGTGAGGGGTGAAGCTGCTTTCAGATAATTTGTAAGGTTACAGTTCCACTGCAGTTTCCGCACAGGTGGGGTGCGAGCCTGGGGGTAGGGCAGCCAGGTGGGGCGGGAGACGTCTGCTCGTGCACAGAGGACCTGGCCAGAACGTGATTGTGCAGAGTGAGGCCGGGGGGAGGGAGGCGCCGAGGCCACGTAGTCCATGTCCAGGCTGTGGTACGGGGCGCCGGGACTCGGATAGAGCGGGAGCCCCAGGAACACTCCTCTCCCGTCCCCTCCACATTCTCCTGCCTGTCACTCTTACAATTCAATCTGGAGCTTGGCTCGCACTTTCCATGCATCGACACGGTGCTCTGGGGCCGGGCCAGGTGACTGCAGTGAGTTAGCTGCCTGCTACTTCATCCCAAGTTGGAAAGGCCCTTGGAGTCCACCTTGACCACCCAAACATGCATGGAGCGCCTGGTGTTTGCTCAGGGCCAGAAAGGTTAAGCAGGAGGCGGTGCTGTGTGCAGAACTCGGGTCTGCGGTGAGTCCCAGCGGCTGCGCAGAGAGGCTGCAGGTGGACCAGCCGCCGCCAGAGGCCACACCCCCCGCACGGCGGCAGCGCGCGCTCCCGTCCTGCTCCGATGGTTTGAACGAATGTGGCAGAGAAAGTCTTGCAGAAGAGGGTTCTAAATTGGCACCGGGTGATAGGGCCTCATCTCTCTTCCTGCCGTGGGGTCCCCTCCTGGGGCCAACTTTCCAGCAGACCTGAACCCCGCCCCCCGCCAAGTGCTTCCAGAAAACAAGAACCGCCCAGCACTCTCCTGGTCCTTCCAGCTTAGATAGCAACTTGCTTTCCTAAAGCAGCCAACACCGGACACTCACCATCTTTCTGCTCTGAGGGGAAGGGTGTCAGCTCTGCAGCTGGTCTTCCCAAAGCGCAGCAGCTTCGGGGGTTCCCCGGGTTCTGTTAAGAGGAGGACCCGTGCCCACATGTGCTCTGACTCCATGCCCGACCTCGCCGTTCAGGGCTCTCCCTCCCCCTCTGTTCACACGTGTCACCTCCCGGCGCTTTGTGGGCCAAGGAGGACAGCCTCTCCACCACCTCCTCCATCCACCGTCATTTCCAGAACACGCTGACTTCCAGCCTTCAGGTGCTTTCCTGCCCGCAGCCCAGGCTACGGAAATGTGTGGGGCCCTGGGCGCGGGGCACCATGGGTGTGCGCTCCCCGGCGGTGGGGCGGGGACAGGTCCCCCAGGACGACCCTCGGAGATGCTGGGAAGGAGCCACACATGGGGGGAGGCCGCGGGGCGAGTGGGGCCCTCGGTGTGCTCACTGCGGTGAAGGGAGGCAGGTGCGGCCCCATCTGAAGGCCCTCCATGGAGACCCAGCCCCCTGCAGCGGCCCCACACAGGGCTCTGAGCATTCAGCTTCCAGGACACAGTGCTGCGGACGCGCTAACACTGGGGGCCGACCCAGGTTTGCCCTCCGGAGGCGAGGGGCCCCGTGGACGCCGGGCAGGCTGAGTGCTCTGCCCCGGGCTGTGTGAGTCCTGGGCTGCAGCTTCAGGCAAGGTCAGAGTGTCAGAGATGAGCTCAAACGTCCACGCTGTCAGCCTGCATCAGCGCCCTGTGTAGACAAATGGGGAGCTGGCTTCAGTGCTGTGGCGGATGCCACTCCCCGTCCTTCTCTGTTCTCACCTCAAACGGCCTCTTTGCCCCCCGTGGGAGTCCGGGTCCTCCCAAGCCGCTGCCCAAGTGTTCGCTCATTCGTGCCCAGCCTTTGCATTTGTTGCTGAACGTCTGAACCCGGAGGTGTTCAGGCCTCCCAGGACTGGGGCTGTATCTTGGGGGCAGAGGCTTTCCCTGGCACCTTCTGGGGTCACGGCGTGGTCTTGTAGGCGGTGCTGGTCCCCTCTCACCTTCAGGGTCTGAACAATGAGCAGAGCCCACTCTGTCTCCTCACACACATTCACCAGGAGAGGATGCCCCCCCCCCCATCTCGTCTGATGGCGGGAGCGTTGGGTTGTGCGTGTCCAACGTGATCCCACATGTGCCTCTGCGCGGAGACTCCTTAGGGCAGACACTTGGTTCAGCACAACTTCATCTATTATTCAGCAATCTCTCTATAGCTCTGGTATCTTGTAAGTGATAAATTATTATAATGAAAGGAAATCAGCTTGCCAGTTAGTCTTGGAAGACACAAGATCAAATTCTTACAGCCGACATGATTCACCTCATTCGTGAACCTCGACAGAGGGGAGCCCGGAGCCCGCCTCGGAGGGGATACCATGTCTGACCTGGCACGTGGGATATTTTACACACCCCCATCTTCCTCAGAGTCTCATGTGACATGGGATCGCTTCGCCCTGATCCCGTTTAGGGATGCTCGACGGAAGATGTTGACAGCATCCGACACCGGAGAGAAGGAGAATCTGCCACGACAGTGACGCACTCAGATTCCTTTCGGCTCGAATATAACCAGCCAGTCTCCACACCAAGCCGCCTCCTCACGCAACTTCCTCCACCAGCCTACACACGTGCACTTTCCTCTTGGGGTTCAAGGACTCAGGCCCACCACAGACGCTCAGTAGCCTGGATCTTATTTAATTTACATTAAACATCCTCTAGGTAATTTGCAATAAGAAGGAAACATGAGAAATAAAAATGGTGATAATAACTTTAAAAAAATTATTGTAATCTCCTAAGCACGTTCCATTGTATATTATTTCCGTGAAATATTAGTAAGAGCTTACAGAAAGGGAGAGTGTTTAAGAGTCTGGAAGAGGCTTCCTTAGAGTGGTTGGTAGCTTATCCTTTTCTGTGGGTTCCTCAGCAATGTCCACAGGCAAACGTGAGCGGGTTCACAGGAACGCTCACGGGGTGCAGGACCGTCCATATTTGTCTGACTCCCACTCCGCCTTCTTTGTTCCCGGTGCAGTGCAGCTTTTCTTTCATTATAATAAATTATCACGTACAGGACACCAGAGCTGCAGAGAGATTGCTGGATGACAGATGGAACTGTGCTGAACCCAGTGTGGTCTCCGTGCAGAACAGTTTGGGAAAACTTCACGGGATTAATCGCTTGCTGGAGACCATCATTTGACGACACGCACAGGCTTCCGCAGGCACATCTTGAATAGGACCCCGAGGCTCAGTCAGCTGTAGGATGTGAGTGTGCACCAGACCGGGGCCTGCATGGTGACCTGTTAAGGTACAGTGAGTGCCGCCTATCTGCTGATGTGCAGGCACACTCTTATTGTGATGTACAGTGTGTCTAGGTGTCTACACAGCCACCATCTTCTTCTTCGGGTCCTCGGGGATGGAGCCATTTACAACCCAGCCTCCAAGTGACGATGCCCTGCACCAAGTTTTGCTGGAAGCGATTTTGGCGTGGACGCTCGCTGTGAGCTGATGCTGCTAATTAGTTGTCAGAGGGCTCGGCTCTCCGTGTGGGCGGGACACTACTCAGTCCAGGCTCTGAGGGCCCGTCAGCGCCCCAGAGTGGGGCACAGGGCCTCCAGCAGCACTTCATGAGGCCTTTAATGCTGCCGGAAACATTTGTTCCTTCTGCTGGCCGACCAGAAGGCTCCTTTCCAAAATTAACATTTAAGACGGCTTAAGCTGCTGAAGCAAGGGCAAGTAGCAGGTTGGAAAGCCCTGAAAGGGCCGTTTTGCAGCCAGTTGCATGAGCTTCGATCCTGAAAATCCCGTAAGAGGAGAGTTGCGGATGCGAGAGTTGGGGATCATGTCTCTCAACCCTCTGCCGTGTTGAGGAATCCAAGGCCCCAGAGTGTGGCTTCCCTGTGAGGAGCTATCCCGTCCATTCAATCCCCCCCCCCCCGCCCGGAGACATTTATGAGCACGCACCGTCTGCTCAGCTCCGTCTGGGCAGCTGTGGGGAAGCAGCTGAAGGTGGTCAGGATGGTCCTTCACCGGGGAGCTGGGCGCTGGCGGTGGTGGCGAACTGGTCACGTACACGCACGCTCGGCACGGACAGCGCAGTGCCAAGTGCGGTCTGAACGCCGCAGGAGAGTCAGGCCCGGGACACGTCGGTGTGTTGGTAAGGGGAGGTTTCTCATGGCAGACCGCCTCTGAGCTGCCTTTGTGAACATGAGTCAAGGTTTGCACGGTGGGCACGGGGAGGGCTCTCAGCCACGGAGGCAGGATGCTACTTAAAGCCGAGAAAAGCTCTTGACTTTGGCCAGTCCAGGCCTGTCCATGCAGCGGGAGGCACCAGACAGGCTGGAGGGACCTAGTGATGGAAGGCGCCAGGCAGCACGGCGTGGGCTCTGGGCTGCCCGCATGTGAGATCGGAGACTCTTTAGGAGGCATCAACAGCATCAGAGTTGACTTAGACTAAGTTGTGTGGACAGTGGGCTGGGGAGGTTGAGATGGTTGGTTTGGAGCCCAAACTGCCATCAGGGTGGGAGCTGAGGTCAGCTGTCACCATGGGGATGAGGTGGGTCTGCCCTCTGCCCCAGCCCGACACTCTTCCTACAACTGTCCCCAAGGATCTGCTGGTTCCTTGGGGACAGGAAGTCTCAAGAGGGAGCAGAGAAGTTAAGAGTCCCGCCAAGAAGACAAATTCTCCCTGGTGATGCATGTTTAGAACATCGTGGCGCTGGCAGGAATTGACCTCAGACTGGGCTGTTGGAGAGCCCCCTTGGCATTGGAGTCCCTCAGGCTCTACTTTGGGGAGGGCTTGCTGCACAGAACGGGCAAACCTCCATGGGCGCTCGGCTGCATTCTCTGGCCCGTTGCCTTGTTACTGTTCCTCTTAGGTCCCCAACGGCGTGTGGCGCCTTCCCGTGGCTCTGCTGTCTTCCTTGGTGTCCCTTCAAGATTCGTCCAGAGAAGTAGATTTGTCTTTCATTTGACATGAGGCAGTTTGGATTGTTGGCTTTTGTGGGCTGCTGAGTTGTGCATATTTTTAGGGTTTTTGTCTTCTAAGACTTCATACTCACAAATAACAACAGTCTGAAATGATACTCACTGACAATGATACTCTCAGACAAGAAAGACAAGCGATAGTGAAAGATGCTAATATCACAATGGTTTTTCTTGTGTCACGTGGTCTCAAAAAATGGCACATTTATCTTGTTTAGGGACAATCAGCTCAAGCGTAAAGAGAAGTAAACTGCACACGGGGTGGGGTCCTGTTGCCTCCCTTCAGGGTCATCGCTCTGTAAATGATTTAATAACACGAATCGTAACACCAGCAGGTAGGAGAGTAAGGCTGACACCGGGAGAGATCTGCTGCTTCACAAATATTCACGTGCTAAGGACTGTGCAGAAACACAGGGGCAGAAACCTCACGGGCGAGAGCCTGTGGTACCGAAGCCCACCCAGGACAAGCCCTCTTGGCCGTGGGTGGCCCCCAGGGGGTGGCCAGTGGCCATAGGGTACTGGTGATGGTGAATGCCAGTCTCATCTGTTGTCAGGACTGAGGGGACAGAAGAGGGTCACCAGCGCCCCAGCACGACTGGCCGTTGGCACCTGGAATAGGGCTGAGGCGCCCTCGGGGTTCAGGGATTAGAGAGAACAACCCCGTGGCAGGAAGGGACGTGGTTGACTGAGGGCAGCAGCCTTGGCCTTTCTCCATTGAGCTCCCCATCTGTGGTGCGAGTGAGTGGGGGGCTGGGCTGCCTCGACACCACCGTCCCGAGGGCAGTGCCTCCGTTAGAGGTGAAGTAGCTTCTGCCCAGTGCCGCCAGGCCCGCAGAGGTCCGCTGGCAGCGCTGGCCGCAGTGTTAAGGAATCATGATTATATAAGCAAAGAGCATAAGATGATTATACATTATGCTGACTGAGACTTTCTTTTGAAGAGTCGTAAGGCTTCATTAAAATCTTACAAATGACAGTAATGAAAGAAAATAAAGCCTTTCAACTCAAGCCCTCTGGGTCTTTTTTTCTATTTTTTTTTTGATATGTGTATTAGCAAAAATAAAGCTGATGTTTAGGCGACTATGGTAAAAACTTTCTAAAGTCATCTTTAAAACAATTCTCTGTCACCTGATCCTGCTCAGCAGTCCACAACCAGCTTGGAGCCCCCTAGAAGCAAACAGAGAATGCCACGGAGCCCACCTGGAAACCCGTGGGAAAAACCACGGAGTCCACCTAGAAACCAGCGGAAAATGCCAGAGTCCACTCAGAAACTAGCAGAAAATTCCAGAGTCCACCTAGAAACCAGCAGAAAACGCCAGAGTCCACCTAGAAACCAGCGGACTGTGGCTAAATGCCCTGGGCATGCACTGCCGAGTGGCACCCTGTTCTCTGTGAGCCGCGCAGTGGGGGCTGCACAGTGGCTGGAGCAGAAGGCTCCTGGGGGAGGTGAGCAAGGTGACACCCCTGCAGGGCCCCCAGGAGCCAGCTGCACGGGAGCGTGGGGCCCAGGGGTCACTCCCTCAGAGGGTCAGAGCCCAGAGGTGGCTCCCATAGGGTGGACTGGTCAGGAAGCAGGAACGCAAAGTGGATGGAGGTGGACGGGGGCAGGGACGTCGGTAGCCCCCAGGTGGGGACGGCAGAGCCACGTCACGGAGCCAGAGCCAGGGCCCTCGAAGCCCAGTGCCGATCTTTGAGCTGAATGGAGGGAGGGTGTGCAGGCTGGGCTCTGAGAGAATGGGGCGGGGGGCACGTGGCCAGCGGTGCAGGGGGGGGACTTCACGGCAAACACACGTCTCTTTCCTTTGCCACACAGTCAAGGATACAGCGGATGGGGGTCAACAGAGAGCTAACAACAGATTTTGTCGATAAATTTAGAAAACAGATTTTGTGAGCTAATTTTACATCTTAGACATCCAATCCTAACTTTTCAGTGTTTGACTTGGTGGCGACAATCCCCCACCCAGTCGGTCCCGCTGGGTAAAGTGTCCTGGGCTCAGGGGTACACACGTGGATAATCTCCCTGTGTTCTCAGGGGTGCACTCACAGGCTCAGTCTGCTGGTCTGCAAATCGCGGATGACAATGATCAAATTCATAGGGTGCTGGGAAGTCAAGTGAGAAAACGTACAAAGTGCCGAGGGCACTGTCTGCTTATAAGCGCGCCGTAGCTCCACGGCGTCACCGTGGGCGGCTCTGTAGCGAGTGCTCTGATTGCCACAGGGCCCCGCTTCGATCCCATACCCAATGTACGCACACGCCCGACATCGGACTTGATGTACGGGGCACTGGACGACTTGGGCCTTCGGGACTGTGTGCTCCCGGGTGACTTTAATTAATAGTGTTACACACTACTGTGGAACCACAGAAGACATCTGTGGGTTCCCTGGAGGACGTCGCCCTCCCAAACTGACCCTAAAATCCTGGCAGGAAAACGGCTGACTCACCAAGCTGCCTTGTCGAGTTCTCTGTAGTTGATAATAATTACAACGGAAATCATGACTGAGTGTAATGGAAAGCCAGCACGCTGTACTTTCTCCCAGACACGGTCAGCGACCTGTCACTGAGGTGGATGGATGCTAGATTTGGGACAAATCATGCCCGGATTTCTGGTTAATGTCTTGAGTTTCTGAACAGATGCTACCCCATTAAATGCACATGATAGAATTTATTGACTCATTATATTATATTATAATTATATATATAATACGTACACAAGGACCTTCACATACGCGTGTGCCAGCAGGCTCACACAAGCCTGCGTGCAAGGTCTCCTGGACTCTACCGTCCCCGCCCGGGAGGGGCTGGCGGTCATGATGCCGCGTGAAGCAAACAGCCACGGCACGGGGAGCCCAGCAAGAGAAGGTCATGATTAACCGCCGGCAGGTCACATGTCACAAAGTGGCCCAGACATCGGGAGTCGTAGGAAACCTACCTGTCGGTGGGGAGAGGTTGCGGCTAAGGACATGCCCGCTGGGGACTGATTCAGGCTTAGTCACCAGCTCCCAGGAACTGGCATTGGCGATATTTCACGACTGATGGATGGAGTGCTGTTCTTCGTTCTACAGACTCATGTTGTTATAAACACCCAATATGACAGATACTGAGTCAAGCAGGAAACAAATACATAACTGAAGCTGACGGATGGCTTGGCTTGAAGGAGTCAAAGTTTGTGTCCACTCTCACTTTCTGCTTAACTCCAGTGTGTTTTGTGCAAACTCATGATTTGTCTGTGCCACGGGATCCTTATGTATAACACAGTGATGTCACCAGTACCCTGTCACCGGTGTTGGAGGACTAACCACAATACCTGGTATGAGCCCTCCACGTGTGGTTCCCAGACCAGATAGGCTACAAGTGCTAGTGACAAGCCACCGGCACAGTGGCAATAATACACTGCTGTTAGGGGCAGCCACGGTGCCTTTTCAGTCACAGAGGGCTGATACTGAACACAGTTTGTTGGAAGAAATAGTGTCTGGGTGTGTGGTGACTGCGTGTCTCACAGCAAAGCAGACAGGTTGTCACTGGCCCGCGGGCTGGAAGCCGTGAGCAGGAAGCCTGTGCACCCACTTCCTTCCCCCTTGAAGCTCCTGATGCAGCTCCGACTTCACAGAGACTCTCCAAAGTGGTTCTGAACTTGAGGAACACTGCCCTACAGATTTTTGGTGGATGTGTAAAGGGTGGCAGGAGCCCAAGGCATCAGTGACCAAATAGAGAATATTGTCATGTACCAGATAGGTACCATTAGGTGGTGTCAGGGGGACAGCAGGTGGGTAACACGGGTCAGGTGGGCGTCAGGTGGGTGTCAGGTGGTTGAACATGGTATATGTGGGTGTAGGTGGTGTCGGTGGGTGTAGGTGGGTGTAGACGGGTGTAGGGGGTGTAGATGGGTGTAGGGGGGTGTAGATGGGTGTAGGTGGTGTAGGTGGTGTAGATAAGTGCAGGTGGTGTAGGCGGGTGTACGCAGGTGTAGATGGGTGTAGGTGGTGTAGGTGGTGTAGATAAGTGTAGGTGGTGTAGGTGGGTGTAGGTGGGTGTAAACGGGTATAGGTGGTGTAGGTGGTGTAGGTAGGTGTAGACAGGTGTAGGTGGGTGTAGATGGGTGTAGGGGGTATAGGCGGGTGTAGGTGGGTATGGTGGGTATGGTGGGTGTAGGTGGTGTAGACAGGTGTAGGCAGTGTAGATGGGTGTAGACGGGTGTAGGAGGTGTAGGGGGTGTAGACGGGTGTAGGAGGTGTAGGTGGTGTAGGTAGGTGTGGCAGGTGTAGGTGGGTATGGTGGGTGTAGGTGGTGTAGACGGGTGTAGGTGGGTGTAGGTGGTATAGACAGGTGTAGGTGGTATAGGAGGTGTAGGTGGTGTAGGCGGGTATAGGTGGGTATGGTGGGTATATCAGTTGTCACGCAAGGCCAGCCGCCTGGACCTGTTGAACCCGCTTCCGCACACCCGCTCTCCGCAGGACGGTCTCTCTCACCATCACGTTCCCCGTTTCCTCACCTCAGCCTTGCCAGGAGCTGTTGATCTTTTTGAAACAATGATGTGGTTTAAAGCCCACTTTCTTCGTGAACACGCATCCTTATCTGCCCACGCCCCGGTCTGGAGGTAGGATTCCCTTGCTTCTGAAAATGTCACAGCAAGTCATCTCTAACTTCTCTCTTGCCAGTATCTATATTTATATTATATACCTTTTATATTTTATTTGTACTGTGTGTACTTGTGTATATTTTACTTATGTGTATATGATACATTTATGTGTTATGTATTTTGTATTATATGTTTATGTTTTGTATTCATATTTCACATGCATGTGTATTATATATATTCATACTTATGTTACATATATTTGCATTTACATTATGCGTATTATATATTATACTTAACATCATAGTTTAAGGCCATGAACTTGGGATTCAGCTCCCTGAACAGGTCCCTGGCTCACAGCAGGCTCTCTATGTGACTTTGACTTTCCTGATATTTTAGATGTCAGTCTTTCTCACACTCTTGGGATCAGAGGATGCGAGACTGTGGACTCCCCCACAGAGGAAGGGGCGTGGCATCCCCCTTTAGGGTTGACTCTAGTCTCCCAGGGATGGTCAGCCTACTGAGGGCAGGCCCGATGTCACTCCTTTTTGCATAAAGCTGGGCTGCCGGGGCCACGCTGGTGTTGGTAGCCCCCAAGGGCCAGAGGCTGGCTGTCGCTGGGGACTGTGGCAACCAGTGCACCGTGTCCTTCCAGGGTCCCCAGTGCCCAGGCCTCAGGTCGCTGTCTGGGTTTGGGGATGTCTTGCAAAGACATCTTTGGACAGGTCATTAATGCAATCCTCATAGATCGCAATTAGGACGTTCACCTTCAGAAGAAAACTGAGCCAAGAGAAGAAAAACTCAATTCCCAGGGGGAACTCACTCCCCTCTTGGAGCCCAGGGCTCAGAGGAAAACACAGCGTCCTTGACTGAGTCCCTTCCCGAGGCTAGTTTTGCACCCTCTCTGCCTTTGCTCTCCCTTCTGCTGGACTTCAATCTTTCCACAGCTCGTTCCTGATGAGGTGATCTTCACGACAGCCTCCAGACGCAGTCACCCCAGGGAGGGACCTCCGGGACGCTGGAGGACAAGGGGCTCTTGCTCGGGTCTCTTCGCTTCCTGTCTTGACTTTGGCTCTCTCTCCGATGACGGCTGAGGAGGCGGTGGTGCCGGCCTCTCTGTCACAGGTCGCCAGCACCCGCCAGCCCTGGACTGGAGAAGCGACTCTACCACAGGGCACAGCGGACCCGCTAGTGGGCTCCGGCTGCAGGAGACCCCAGAGGGTCACTGTTCACGGAACCCCCCTTGGGGGGAGCCCCCGGGGAGGGAGATGAGATCTTACAGACAGGAGCGTGGTGACCGACCTGGGGGGAGGCAGGCCACGTGTGGGGCAGGTGACAGCCCTTCTGGCTGGGGCGGGCCACCCTGAGGCTGAGGAGACACTGATGGGTCACAGCGCTGGGGGCTGATCAAGATGCCGGCAGATTCTGTGTCTGGTGGTGGCTGAGCCCTGGTTCAGGGACGGCGTCTTCTCCAAAGGCCCTCGCAGAGGGGGAAAGGACGAGGGCCTGCTCCCATGAGCTCATCCTCTCTGGAGGCCCGCCCCCATGACCGTCCCGTGGGGGTCAGGGTGCAGACACAGCCTGCGGCGTCTCTGCTGAGCACGGACGGCGTCCCGTCCCCGGACAGCAGCTGATGCAGGTGTGAGCCCCGGAGCTCCGGCCACAGCGCGTTCGCACAGGGGCAAACGGACAAGTAGGAGGCTAGGACAGGAATTGCTATTTGGTTAGCTTGGCCGGTCTCTCTAGAATGAAATGTTGCGCCCAATTGAGGAGGAAAAACGCAAGAAACCCAGGTTCTGCTGTGTGTCGAGCCCTGCATCGGCCTCACTCGCGCTGTGGCTCCGCAGGTGACAGCCTTCCGTAGGACTCGGTTCTTTCTCTGCACATGGGAGCCACGGCCCAGCTCGCCAGCCTCACCGTCTGGTGAGAACCAAACCAAAGGTTACAGGTGGCACAGTGAGTGCCTTCCAGCCATCACTGTCACGGAGTTTTTAAGGAGCCACAATTACTTAAGGGTGGAAATCGTGTTTAGAAATTGTTCTTTTAATTGGTCCCGGTCAGTGTCAGCAGACAGTCTCCTAAGGTGAAGGTGAACAGCCCTCCCTTGTGACGGGCAATGGGCGAAGCGGCGCGTTATTTGAGGTCCGGGGAAGCCTGGTACTGCAAGGGCACAGGACCACCTGAGGCCTGGCCAGCAGTGTGACTTAGGCCTCCGAATGGTTTCACAGCGTTCGAAAAACCTGTGGGCCACAGTCGGCCCAGAATCACTATGTTTCTGGCTCAGCTGGTTTGCTCAGAGCACCTTGGGGGACCTGCACCCATGAACGCAGGGCAGTTCTCTTCGGCGACAACTGGGTCTGGTTCTTGCCTGGGCGTGTCCATGTTACACTGGACGTGGGGGCACAGTGCCCACCCGGAGCTGGTCCCCACGCACCCGCCTCCCTAGTGGGAGTTTCACGTTGCCGGCAACGGGGGAAAACGCTTGCAATACAAACATGGGGCTTCACATGATACCGGCATTAATCTTGAACTTACTCAAGAGGGTTCACCTGGTGGCTTTCGTGTGTAAGATTTTACACGCAAATGCACAGACAGAATGCTTCTGCAGTGTGTGTGTGTGCACTTGTGTGTGCATGTGTGCACGTGCACGTGTGTAGTAACTGTGTACGTGTGCATATGTGTGTGCACAGTATGGGTGGGCATGTGTGCACATGTGTGTGTGCATGGGTGTAGTGCGTTGTGCATGCAGTATGGGTGGGCATGTGCATACATGTGTGCACATGTCAGTGTGTGCATGCATGTTTGTGTCTGCATGTGTGTGCATGTATGCACATAAGTGTGTATGTGTGTATATGCATGCATGCACAGTATGGGTGTGTGTGCACATGTGTACATATGCGTGCATGTGTGTGGGTATACCGTGTGTGTGCATGTGTGTGTACTGGGAAATGATGTTCCCAATTGTCTCTCTACCCTCTGGTGTCCTGCTCACAGAGTAACAGGTGCGCAGGCGAGCATGGGCTGGGGGTGGGGAGAACAGTCCTCTTTAGATCTCACAACAAGGAAAAAATACTTTGCTTCACTTGCAAAGAACCCTCAGACAAGACTATTGCTCCAATCAAACAGACACACATACATTATCCATACCCATAAATATGTGTGTACGTGTGCATACGCATATGCACGCACATATGTTTGTGCATATATAAGTATATGCCTGTAGACTGTAGGAACCTAGAACATAAATAAAATGAGCATTATTTCCAGCTGATTATTTTGAGGCACAGCAAACACAGGAGGAGCTCTGAAAGCAGAGTCACAGCAATGCTTTAAAAGGTAAGTTTGCATTTATAAAGGGAATCTCTGTCCATGAGAGCGTCTCCCTCTCTGTGCCCGCGGGAGGTGCCCGGAGGCCACCTCGTCCTTGGAGAAGGCAGCAGGTAAGCTGCGCTACGACGTAGGCTTGTCTCCCGGGCTCTCCTGGTGGCCTCCCCGCACCCTTCTTCCTCTTCAGCTCAAGAAGGTGCTGGAGTCCGAGACCCAGCCACCTCCCTGACTGGCTCCTTCCACATTTCTCCCCAGTGTAAACGAGATGTGCATGTTAATACACTTCTATGTTTTTCACTTGTTAATTTGTCTTTTGTTACAGGGGCCCTGAGCTGAGCTGAGAACCTAGAAGGACAGGAGAAAGATCGCTTCCTCCCCGTCAGTGTGTGCCTGCGCGCACACACACACACAGGCACTTCTGTCCCACTAAAGGTCAAAGCCAATGTTAACGATGGCAGCTGGAATCAGGTTGGGGATCATTTAGGGGAGGCCTGTGGACAAGGGAAGACCAGGCTGGTCCGTGGTGGGTCCAGAGTGAGAGGGGCGTCTTGCTAGTAGTGTTAACTGAGGAATGGCGTTGGGGTGGCCTGTGAAAACACGCGACAGGCTGTATAATTTTTAAGCAGCTTGTTGGTAGAACACGAAACTACGTAGCGCCTGCTCCTGACTGCGAGCCCCGAAAGGAAAGAGCCGGACCGAACGCATTGACTATACATCGATCCTTACTTCTTGCCAGACTGCGGCTCTCGCGTGGCTAGCCCTCATAATGGATGAGGACGGGGGACTGGCTAGCGCGCCAACATAGCAGACGGTGCATCGTATGTGGGTCTGGATTCGAAGGCCACCCCACCACTTCCGGTGGGAAATGTGGCGAGAGGGTTAGTACGCATCCAGCTCTGACTAACACTACAGTTTCCTCCAGATTTTATCATTTGTGCTTTGCTGCCCGTTCTGCCGTTCCCCTGATATTGTAGCTAAAACTCAGAGGGCTGAGCGAGGGAAAAGGGCAAAATATCATGGCCAGAGAATTCAGAGGCATATTTTCACGCAATTATTTGTGTAACAGCAGAATAAACCCGTTTATATCATGGAGTTACACTAATAAATAGCATATTACATTTCCTACTGGGAGAATGGCTTAGAGATGACGGGAGCCCTGACTATATAAAAACCAGGCGGAAGACGCTGTTTCCAGACGGATTTCCAGGGGAAAATTAATCAGCTCTCCAGACTCTTTCTCGCATGTCTGGTGCGGATCTGGCTCTGTGTCTGTGACCTCACAGGTCCCCGGCTGCCTCATTCCATCAATCGGCGGTTTAGAGCAGATCCTCAGAGGCCTGCTGGCTCCTAATTTAATTGGGGTTTCTGGTCACCTGCGGTCATCACTTTAACGATGTCATTGTCTCCTTGTGTTGGAGACACCGCAGGAAGGGGGCATGGACGTCTGGAAGACACCTGTTGGCTCTCTTGTGTGTCAGTTTCGGATTCTGGTTCACGTGGAGGGAGAAATCCCCCCCTGAGGAAAACGGTCAGTAAAGGGTCCAGGGAGGTCACCTCCCGGGTGGCCTGTCCCCCAAGGAGGGACAGTGCCCGGTTGGCCACGGGTTCTCTGCTCAGACATCCTGCATTGACGTGTGCGTTATTTTTAATACATGCAGGTTCTATTGGGGTGAAGACAATATACCTTCTGAGAATCACAGTACGTTTTGGTTAATGTGTTTTCTCAAACAACCCGATGCCCAGCACGGTGGCTGCAGTTCACGAGACTGTAGCTCGTACCTGAAATCTGCCCAGAGAATAGACTGCCAGTGCTCCCATCACGCTGAGAAATAAGACAGGAGCTGTGTGGCGCCACGGAGGTGTTAATGAGCTTGATTGTGGTGATCGTTTCACAGGCCGTGCACCCCACACGAGTACCACCTTCGTCAACTTGGCCTCCATCAAGCTGGAAAAACTAGCAGTGAGTACCCAGCGTGCCCCCACCACCATGCGAGGGTCCAAAGATTTCCGACATGGAGAGAGGGCCGCACCTCTGAGAACATGGCAGTTTCTGCCCTGGTGGCTCAGTAGCGAGACCGGCGATGCCTCGGGCTCCGTGGGGACCCAGCCTGTGGGCGAGGACTTGGGGGGAAGGGCGGGGCGTGGCCTGCCCAGACCTCAGCCGTCTTCAGCTAAGGCATGGGGTCTCAGGGTCCCCTGGGAGCTCACTAGACATGTGGCTCTCAGCAGGCACCTCCCGATCTCGATCTCGAGGCCCCCTCCCTCCACAGGAAGGTGCAGCCTGGGAAGGGGATGGGGGGAGGTTTGAGCCAGGAGCTGGGCCGGGGTGAGATGCACCCCCAGGCAGAGACCCCACAAGCCAGGGCGGATGGAATGGCAGAGGAGGAGCAGGCCCTTTCTGGCTGAAAAGGTCCTCCGAGTCTGAGGCTGAGAGGTGGCAGGAGGGACTCAGGGAAGGGTGAGGAGGGGCGGGCAGCAGGACCTCTCCCAGGGGGGACAGCAGGAGGGAGCCAGGCTCAGAGTGCACAGGGACACCTGGCCTGGCCTGGGGCCTCCTGGAGGCAACGTGGGCTCCTGTGCCACTTTTGTCTGTGTGGGAACAAAGTGTGGGCAGACGGACCAGACCGCTGGCAGAGGGGGAAACGCTCCGTGGCCGCCCGGTTACCGCGCCTTCCGTGGGGCGGGGAGAATTGTCGACTTAGAAACAAAGCAAAACACAGAAGTCTGTGGGAGACCTGGCAGCCAGCACGCCCCCTGTAAGCTGTCCCCCAACGGCCATCCAGGGCGACGGCGGGTCCTGAAAGGTGTGGTGGGGAATGGCAGGTCACCGGGGCTGCGGCCTCCGTGACGGCCCCGCGGGCCCGCGGGCATCGAGGTGGGAGGAGCTTCCGATGGGTGAGTGGCTGCTGTTTTCAGCCTCACTGCCCGGCCAGACGGTGGCCGAGCTGAGCGGAATACTAAGTAACCGAGCCCGGCTGGCTCCCAAGATGCCATCGGTCACCCAGGTTTGTGCCTCACGCCTGGGCCGGATGGGTCGGCCCCAGGGTCCCTGGAAGGAAGTGATACTTCCTTCAGCTAGTAAGATGCGTCAGAGGATGCGTTAGACAGCAAGTGGGCATCCGAAGGGTGGGGACACAGGGGGACACAGCAGGAGACAGGGGGACACGGGGATAAGGCAGGGACACATCAGGGACACAGTAGGAGGAAGAGCAGTGACGGCATTCTCCACACCGGCAGGAAATACAGATGAGCCTTGTGTAAGGGTGCCTCCAGGGTCCCTCTGAGGGGGGAGGGAGGGAGGAGGAGAGGGGGAGGGGGAGAGACG
>NC_043709.1:135898161-135913953 GCF_006229205.1 Suricata suricatta | reverse complement strand
AGAGAGGGAGGAGGGAGGGGGAGGGGAGAGAAAAGAGAGAGAAGGATGACAAGGAGGGAGGGGGAAGGGGAGGAGGAGGAGGGGGAAGCAGAAGGGAAGGGAGAGAGGAGGAGGGGGAGGAAGGAGGAGGGAGGAAGGAGGGAAGAAGAAGGGGCGGAGGAGGGAGGGAAAAGGAGGCAGCAGGGAAGGGAGAGAGGAGGGAGGAGGGAGGGGGATGGAGGAGGGAGGGAGGAGGGAGGGGAGGAGAGGGAGGGGGAGCAGGAGGGAAGGGAGAGTGGAAGGAGGGGAGGGAAAGGAGGAAAAAGAGTATCAGAGCCCTTCACCGGCCACACTCCCCAGGGCTTTGTCTCAAGCCTCCTCCGCGGGGTGGACGGTCCTGACAGCCCTGTCACAGATCACACATGAGTCTGGAGTCTGGGTCGCTCAGAGCAAGGGCGCCCCCTCGGTTGCTGGGAGGCGACAGGGAAGGGCGGAGCTGCAGGTGAGCGGGAGGAGCCGCCCCCAGTCCGCCCCGCCCCCAGGAGCTCCCGCCCCGCCCCCTCCGAGCCCGCCCCATCCCAGAAGCACCAGCCCGGCTGTGCTCGGGTCACAGGCCTGATGGAAATGAGCTTCCGTGCGGCTGCCTCACGCGTCCGGGTTTAATAGACTTTTTCCACTGATAAAAGACCGCTAATGAGTTCATTTTCAAGCTATTAAACCGGCCGTAATAGCTAGTTCCACTGATGATTGCTGGAGACCCGCCGGTCACACTGGGGCTTGTGCGCTTAACCGTTGTTAACCGTTGCTGGCCTGGCGTGGCCCCTCCGCCTCGGTCCCCGCGCCGCCTCACCTTCCCCAGGACCTTCCCGGACCTGGGGGGGGGGGACTGCACGCGGGGCGCCGAGTCATCTGAGCCCCTGGAAACCTCGAGCCGCGTTCACACTTACACGCGGGTGGCGCCCGGTGCACCCGCGGAAAACGCCAACTCTATGGCCTCCGCTGTCTCCCCGCGAAGGGCCTGGAGAAGGGCTCCGTTTGGGCAGATTCATCTTCCCCAGCTCGGCTCGCGGAAGCCCACGGGGGTGGCTGGAATCCACTCACTGGGCTTGTGTGGACGCCAGCACTGTGGTGTGGGAAACGCTCCTGTCCCCATGTGCCCAGGGTCATGACCACGCGCGCAGTCAGTGCGCGGCCTCTCCAGGTGTCGGCTTAAATACGCTTCTCCGGCGTTTAAAGGCTGGTAATTAATAGTGGGGCCGCTCACAGCCTCGTCTGCCCTTTTCATTATGAGTGTAGCAGGGTGCCTTCAGATTGGTGCCTAATGCGTCCGTTTATTATAATTTTGTTTTTAGCTATTTAAGCAAAGGTGCCCGGAGACCTTCAAGCTTGGGCAGCCACCAGCAGAATTGGATTGCTGAATTTTTTTTTATGATTACTGCCTGTTTTCCTTTTTAAGATTGTTTTATTAGGAGGGGCCCAACAGGTCAGAGACGTTAAATTGCACAGTGATAAACTGTCATGTGCAGCGATTAATGACTGTGGGCTCATTCCAAATTGGCTGGTGGCTGTGCGTCACCTCAGGTAGCCTGGCTGGCTCAGGTTGGGGCCGGGCAGCTGTCTGGGGCGGGAGCCGTGAGCCATCACGATTCCATCAGTGACCCCTAAGCAGGCTGGACACGGCTCTGGGGGGTGCTGACGGCTCTGGGGGTGCTGGTCGATGTGGACTCAGAAAGGAAACCTGAAGTAAGGCTTCCCTTCAGGCAGCGCCAAGCTTTCTGCACCCAGGCTAGAACGGGCATCAGTGGCAACGTTTCCACCTGCGCTGGGAGGCAGCAGCTTTAGGGTTGGGTCTGGGGGCAGGTGTGGTTTTGAGCACAGGGAATGAGGCGTCTGTCTGTCCATCCCTGGGCCGGCCGATTCTCACCACTCACTCAGTGTCCTCTCCTGGTTCGATGCACAGCCTCCCGGCAGCCCCTCTGGACCCCCACCCTGTCCCCACTCTCCAACACCATGCTGTCCCTGCACACAGGGCTCATGTGACCCAGAGGACTGTGCCTCTCAGTAACAGGTTCCTCGGTGTCCCCTGCCCCAAACCATGAGTGACTCCATGACGGGGCCACAAACGTACTCCATTCCTCTCCTCTCTGTATGCTCAGGGCAGTGCCCGGCTTTCCACGGACGTTCAGTATACGTCTTTGCTAAGAACAGGACGGTCATGTCTAAGAATAGGAGCTGTTTTTGTGGGTAAAACGAGCAGACAGAAGGGTCAGAACACCTGTGAAATGAGAATAGGTCCCTTGAGGTGGAGACCAAGAGTTTACTCAGTTCTGGTCAACTGAACCCATGGAGCTGGTGGAGGTGGCCCCTCGGGAGGCGTGAGGCCTCAGTTCTTAGAGACCCACTGTCTCTGGGGATCTGCGGGACCCCAGCTGGGGCCCAGCGCGGCGAGGCCAGGAGCTCTTTGTCCGTCTGTCCTGGGGACAGGGCCCCTGAGCACAGTGCACGCTCATTCACCAGGAGATGTTTTCCGCAAACTCAGGATAAAGATGCAAAGAGAAGAACGGTGAAACACCAGCTATGATAAAGCCTTGCAGGAACGCTCCGACCATGAAACCGCCACGTCCCCGGGGCCACGGCCCGCCCACACGGCCTTCGCCCCGAAGACTCCCCCCACCCCTCCGCTGTTCTCTCTCCTGGTGCCAGCACGCAGCCCCATCCACTCCCTTAGCCAACCGCCGGCGCGGGCACAGCCTTGCCCACGCGTCTCTGTGCTGTGCTCTGGGTTCCAGGCGCTCACTCACCATCTCGCTGAGTTGCACCCTTTGACCAACGCTTCCCTGGTTCTGTGGCCCCCACCTTGCCACACCATTCCACTCTCCGCTTCTGTGACTGTTTTATGCGGCACACGCTGCGGGGGGGGGGGGGGCTCCTGGTGTATTTGTCTCCCTGTGGCTTCTTCCACTCAGCACGTGCCCCCAAGCATCACCCCGCTTGCTGCACGTGTCAGGATTCCCTTCTCTTTTTTTTATGCCCAAACAATATTCCATCGTGTTTTCCTGAATTTTCTTTATCCACTCACCCGTCAGTGGACACCTGGGTTGTTTCTATGCCTTGACGTTGTAGATGCTGCTGCTATCAACACACAGGTGCGATACCTTCTCAAGGTACTGATTTAAGTTCCTTCCAGTATACTCGTGAATGGGAGTACGTGGCTTCATGGGTATACGCTTATCCCCAAACTCACTGAGTTGTGTGTATTAAACATGCAGTTTGCGTGTTACAAAATAAGCTGTATCCTTTGTCTATATAGAGAGCGGTAAAATTCTAAAACCTGCAGGCACAGGAGGGATGGAAGGCCAGCCTGTCTCCACGAAAGGCTGGGAAGAGTCGTGCCTGCGGCTTCTCGCCAAGTCCATTTTCGAGACCCAGATGCAACGACCTCATGTTAAAAGTAGCTGATCTTTTCTTTTCTCTTTGGACCTTCGGAGAGCTGACGGCCCATAAATCAGCCGGGACTCCGGCCGCCGCTGAAACTTGTGCTACTTGGCTACCCTTTCACAGCACTCTCAGAGCAAATAATTTAAGATGCTAGACAGTAGCAGTATATTTGATCCAGGGGGTGAATTCACTCCTGTTCCTTTGGAAATCACCTGTCGGGATGATATTCTCTTTCCAATAATTGATTTTCTCCCCTCGCAGCCTCACCAGTCAAGACTACATCACCCGAGCCCCCCATTACCCCGCATGTCAACCCAACGGGGCCCTTCCTGGGGGCTTTCCCAGGGAAGACCTTGCTTCCTTCCGTAACCTCGCCAGGCCTCCTCCTCTGTCCTTGGAAACAAGACTGTCCTCCTGTGACATCCTAAGACAGGACTATGACATGTGCATTAGGCTGAAGGAAGAGAAAAAAAATAATTTTGCCTTTGGTGTAATTTCAGCCCAGATACAGGATTCATTTCAGATGACCTTAGCTCAAGGTGACTTGATATATTTTTCTGGCAAGAGGTTTTTTTTTTTAATCTCTCTCATCCACTCTTTCCGTTCTGGGAGAAATCCTTGCACGGGTTAAAAAAATTAACCGTTTCATAAATAAATAAACACATAAATAAGGGACATGGCCAGGGCCAGCCATCACGCACGTGCAGGCTCTTCCCTATGCTGGGGCCCTTTTTCATTTTTCAGATTGAGCAATGCCTGTCTCCCAAAGTCACAAGAAACTGAGAAGGGTCGCATGTCAAAGGGTGACGAGGCCTGTTGAGATTCCTCAAACGCAACCTCTGGAAACTGGAAGGTCTTTCCGGGACTCAATGACTCCGTCCCTCCTCAGGGACCAGCAGGGACCTTTCCCTTGGGGAATTCCCATCTGCTGGCTAGGCTTTGCGAGGCGTCATCTGTGGCCCCTTGCTGTGGGCTGGGTTCCAGGAGCCGGGCTCTGAGACAGGCACCTGCACGCCCTCGGGTCTCGGGGAGGTGGTGAGGCCCACGAGCAGGGGTGGTGAAGGAAGCAGGAGAGGGGAGTGGGCTGCAGGGCACCCCGCAGGGAGCCACAGAGGCCTGAGGTGGGGCGAGGGGCCGAGGGGTCCCCTGCTTCTGCACCAGCCCCTCCTCTGCTCTTGGGCCAGGCAGCTCTCTGTCGGGCTGTCAACCCATCTGGGAGCTGGGGGCGCGCCAGGCCGGCCGGCAGAATGACCGCTCGTCAAAACCCGTGCAGAATTAGGAGGCGCCATTAAATTTTGTTGCCAGGCCTAGCAATTGCTCACCAGCCCTCCCCCATTCCCTACGACCTTGCCTCCACGACCGTCTTCATTTATAGAGAACGTCCACCCCACAAGCCAGTACGGTAGCCCTGGTGGGTGTGAACTTAGAGATTACACTATTAACCGCTAGATTCTGCAGCCCGAGGCTCTGCACTGAGGCCAGAGGTCAGTCAGCACGCCAGGAGCCTCGGGTGCATCCCATCAGCCGCCTGCTTGTTTTGTTTTGATCCGAGCTCATGCGTGCATGTGCGCTTTGTGTATTTATTTTCTCACCCATAAGCTAACAATGTTTTGTACATTTTTAAGTGGTTGCATTACAATTTTTTAAAAAGGTTTATTTATTTTTGGGAGAGAGAGAGAGACAGAGCATGAGCAGGGGAGGGACAGAGAGAGAGAGAGAAGGAGACACAGGATATGAAGCAGCTCCAGGCTCTGAGCTGTCAGCACAGAGCCTGATGCAGGACTCAAGCTCACGGACCACGACATCATGACCTGAGCCGAAGCTGGACGCTTAACCGACTGAGCCACCCAGGCGCCCCAAGTGGCTGCGTTTTAAAAGATTACCCGAATACCTACATGATATCGTGACTTTGCCTCTTGACCTGCAAAACCTAAACTTTTGACACTCAGGGTTTGAGGACAAGTTTGCTGGACAGTTTTAAACTATGGGCTTATTTGTTCTAAGTGAAACAATCTCTGAAGTTTTGATGGGGGCCGTTGATGGTGAGGCGGGAGCGGGTTAACACTCATCCAACTTCGGGACGTCAGAGGTCCTCTGTCTCAGCCATGTTGATGAAATGACTTTTAGCAAATCTAGAACTAGTGTTGGGAACTGCACAGGGTCTAATGTAGATGCCAGAGATGAAGAGGACCCTGCTGTCACACTCTTACCTCAAAGGAGGGATGTGTGGGTGGAGAAACACTCAAGGAAAGGCACCTATGACGAGCCCGTTAGTAGCACAGTCTTGGGAATCTTTGGGGAACGGCCGGCCCTATGTGCCCCGATACTGGTCTGCTGAGTTACCTAAGACCATTCCACAGAACGTGGTTAACAGAAATGCAAGTTTCGTGGCATTTGACAGGAGCTCTTCACACAGTTTTCCTGTTTTATTCCTCCCGATTCTCTGGATGCCGCTGTCCATACAGACATTCTTTAGTCCCTGGATTACTTGTGATTTCACAGGGAAACTTGAAAGTCTGCTGCAGCAGCGGGCTGGGATAATTGGTCTAGAATTTCAAGGACCAGCGTGCAGCCCCCCTGAAAACAAAAGGGGCAGTTAAAGCCGGTGTTCGTTTTAGCGGGTCTGACTGAGCAGCCCGCTGGCCCTTCCCGACTCAGGCTTCCGCGCTGCACGCTGGTTTGGGCAGGAGCTGAGCTCCGACTGGCAGTTTCCTGTGGGTTCAGCCTTCAAAGCTGAGTCGAGGTGACACGTTTCTTGCTAGCGGGTTTCTGCCACTTTGTGACGAGAACGCGGTGCCCTCGTGACCAAAGCCACCGGCCAGATGCTCGCACCAGGCGCCGTGTTGGGCCCGAACGCCGCTAGCAGACGGTTCACCGCGCTCGGCAGCTCGGGCAGACTCCAGCGCTTTGTTTCTCCAGGCTTACAAATTTCATTACTGTAGAGTACGAAGCTATTAAAAATATGACCTTTCTATTTTTCACACCTTGGCAGAAAGCCAGATAATAACTTTGTTTGACTTGGTGAGTGGGGTAGAGTGCTTGTTCAGATGGAAATAAAGTGACTTTTCCTTCCTGGAAATTATACCTTGAAGTCGAACTGTCTGTCATCGATGTGACAGACAGACAGAGCCGTTAATTCAGGCCTGAAAGCGCCAGAGCTGGTAAAGGGGAAGAGAACCTTCCATCTTCCTGAGGGGAAAATGTGTATTTTTGAGCTGATGTCACCAATTTGAAATTATAAAAGGAAAAACTACCATGTCAGGACAAGGACAGTACAGAAAGTTGATTATGTCATATTATCAGAAAATCAAAACGTGGCTTCGTTGCAGCCGTAAAAGTAAATAAATAATATTTTCTCCTTAAGCCTCTTCCCTCCCTCCGGGGCTTGTAAACCAAGCCGAGAAAGTACCCCTGGAGACATCGGTCCAGGTTTTAATTTGAACATTACAGAACTAAAAAAAAAAAAAAGCAGATTGCATTTTCCTAATTAATGAATCAATTTTTGAAAGCCAATAAAACCTGAAGTGTTGCTCTTAAGGTTTACAAAGAGGTGAAGAATACTGGATTTCTGTTGTGTGAGTAGGAGCAAACCTAGGTTCCCCCCGGGATGCATCTGCAGGGAGGAAACGTGTCTGTTTCCGGGTTTTGTGGAAGAAGTTTATAAAAATGCCCTTTTTCTGGGTGCAGGCAAATGCCAGCTCCCGAGGTCTGTGTCACAGAAGGAAGCCTTGTAGTGGGGGCGCCAGCCCCTTTCTGACCCCGGCCGCCGAGGTGCGTGTGTGGCAGGCTGGTTAAGAACAACCAACAAAGTCCAAAAAAGTTCTTTTTTCCAAGGCCTAATGTTTTGTTTCTTCTTACTGGAAAATGAGGCAAACTTGATATGGTGAAGGGGGTGTGAGGGAGAGTTCTGGAAGGAATCGGAAGGCACCTTGTGCCCCCGAGGTCTCCCCTGCACTCTCTCTGCCCCTCGCGGCCCCGTTCGCGGATTCGCCTGCTGGTCCTGCGGCACCGTGCTCGCGGTGGCACATGTGGACCCAGCACGTCTGCCCACGGCCAGGCCCCGTGTTGCCTCTGACCGCCGAAACCGCGCTCTACCCCGGACTCGCTGGTCATCGCTCTGTGGCAGCTCCCTAGCAGGGGCGACTGAGTGGACACTCAGGGCCAGCGCTTCGTGCCGCCTCCCTCAGAATGGGGGCGTGGGCTCCCCTCACTTCGAGAAGCTGTCCTCACCGCACAGCCCTGGGTGGGGTGGACTGGAAGTGTTGGTGGCAAAGGAGTCTGCCTCTGTCAGAGAGCATGGCCAAGTTTCTTTAAATAGGACTCTAAGATGTTTCCGACTCCTCTCCTAGAGCGTTTGTCAGAGAAGAGGTCATTGTCCCAAGTGCCCGAATCCGTCCACGTGGACCCTGGCGTGCGCCATCTGGCAGGGCCGGGCACCGATGTTGGGAACACAGAATTCACCAGCACTCCAATGTCCGTTGTGTCTGTCATTGGGAACCCGTGGGCACTCAGGACGGACAGACCACCATGGCCGGGATCCTGTGGGAATGAAGCTTCAGGCCACCCTGCCCCTCGCCAGCTGGGGGACTGGCAAAGTGCAAGGGAAATATTACAAATCCGGTGGCAGAAGAAAGGACAAGTATGCATTTAGGCCTTGTAATCGGCTTCAGAAGTGAGGAGTGTGGCAGCTGCATTTTAAGCTGATTAATTATACTTTGCCCCCATTTTTCTTGCCACATTATAGGGAAGACATTGATGGCGGATTACATGTCAATGGAGGACTGCAGTGTGAATGTAAAATCATCATTCAAAAATAGCTCTGCTGATAGAACTCTGTGCTTTTCTTGGGGTTGAAAACTTGAATATTTCCTCCAGGAAAAAACAACGACAATGATGATAACAAACTAATGAGGTAGAAAGAAATGAGCAGAGCTGGGGGTGCTCCACCTGCCTGTCCTGGCGCGTTCCCACTGATTGGCCTCTGCTCCTGTCCTGGCAAACTGCCCTTCGAGGGTCGCCACACCTCTGGGCTCCATTGGTTTCAAGCAATCAGCATTAGCAGGTCTATTTAAATTTTAAAAAAAAATTCCTTATTTTTGAGAGAGAGAGAGAGAGACAGAGTGGGAGCGGGACAGGAACAGAGAGAGAGGGGGACACGGACGCTGAAGCAGCTCCAGTCTCTGAGCGGTCAGCACGGAGTCCAACCCAGGGCTTGATCTCACGGACAATGAGATCATGACCTGAGCCGAAGTCGGGTGCTCAACCGACTGAGCCCCTTAGCAGGCCTATTTCAGAAGGTGGAGGACAGACTTTCTCACCGGTCTCTGTTCAGCACTTGCTGTGTTCCTCCTTCTGTGACCCTGGCTTCCCCCTGGCTGGCTCTTCTCCCTCAGCAATAGCGCTCCCTGAGTTCCGGTAACACTGCCTCCCTTTCCGCTGAAGCAATGGCTCCCATCTGTGATATGTTCTGGGCGGTTCACCGTCCCCATTAGGACCCCTAACATTTACATCTCCCTATTTATCCCTTAGCATATGCCCTATTGCCTGCCCAAACCAGCACACCTCACTTCTGGTCTTTGTTCTAATGTGTGCCTACAGGCCAATTGCGTAATTGCTCTTTAAATTTGAAGAAGAATAGACTTATGTAGGACCTGTTTTTAAATTTCAGATCTTATGATTCTAGCTTTGTTTTAAAAATACCCATCACCCTATTGTCAACCTTATATTGCTATTCAATAACTGGAAATTATAACTGGGGGCTCTTACAGTGTTTATTGTTGATCAGGTATTTAAAGAGTATTGTAGTGGTGAAAGACTGAAGAGAAGATTCTATTGATCAAGAAAATGCATATATGTATAGGAAACACTGATGTGGTCAACCATGGAAAAATTTATTATTTCTCAAAGTAATTATTACCTCAAACACGTAATTTTTTATAGGTATCAATGCCACTAAATTTTAAATTTAGGTCACAAGTGATGCCACCTACCAACACCTACCAAGGTGACCAACAGTTGTTCAGTGAATTAAATAAAACAGAACAAGTCTTTGGTTTAGTAGAGAGAACAATGCATCAGGTCCAATAACAACAACAAAAAATTAAAACCACTATAAATGAATTGCAGGCAATGGCAAGGGGATAATCAAATCCTCTCCTCAGAAAGCAGCTATAAAACCACCTGTCCCCCCACCCTGCCGTTGGTGGAGTTTCCTCCAGGCTGTGAAGACCTAGAGCCTCTTGGTTGTACTCGGCGGGTCACTTGCTTTGGAACAACGGATGACGTGAAATAGTCAACAAAGGAATTAAAGTAGTACATTCAGTTACTCAAAGAGAGATCTGGGAAGCAAACAAACAAACAAACAAGGCAGGAGACAAGTGGAAAATTGTAAAATAGCACAGGTAAATCCAGCTATATCAATAATTGTATTAAATATTAAAGGTCTAATTCACCCAAATAAAAAGGAAGAGATAATCAGATCAGATAAATAAGGATTTAAACATAAGCTGCTACAAGATACACACCATAGAGTCAAATAAGTTAAAAGAAAAAAGAATGAAAAGTCACATACCATGCAAACAGGATCCCCAAGAAAGCTACATTTGCCATATTACTAATTGATAGAAGAAGAATTCAGTGGAAAATTAGCCAGTATGTGGGATAAAACAACAGTATAAACCAACTTTACCTATGTGATAAATATAGACATTCTATGTAATGACTGTGAGTTCATATTCTTTTCAAACATGAATGGAACAGTTTACAGAATAGACGGTACGCTAGGCTATAAAACGATTTTCAATAAATGTAATCAGATAGACACAATACAAAGTATGTTCTCTGACCACAGTAGAATAGAAATCAGCAAGAGAAAGAAATCTGGGAAATCCCCAAGTAATTAGAAATCAAACAATGCACTTTGGAGTAACCTCTGGATCAATGAAAAAATTACAAGGGAAATTAGAAAATATTTTGAAGTGAATGAAAGCAAAAGTATCACATATTAAAATATGTGGAATGCAGCTATACAGGACTTAGAAGGCAACTGAATGTTTTAAACACCTGTGTCAGAAAAGAAGAACGTTTTCAAATCAGAAGCCAAACTTCCACCTAAAGAAAATAGAAGAGGCAGAGCATCATAAAGTCAGACAGAATAAAGATTAGAGCAGGAATCAGCGGAATAGAAAATGAACAAAAATCAAACAATATTGACACTTCTTTAGATAGATTGATCAAGGCAAAAAAAAAAAAGGCAATCTACAAATTATTGAAATCAGGAATGAAAGAAGGGACATTAACACCAATATATAGAAATTAAGAGGATTACAAGGGAATGTTATGAACATCTTTGTCATTCAAAATGAGACAATTTAGATGAAATGGAGTAATTCTTCTAAACGAATGAATTTCCAAAAGTGATTAAACAAGGAATAGAAGATGTGAATAAACCTGAAACAAGCAACAAAATTAAGTTGATCATTAAAAATATCTTTCCACAAAGAAAAGCCTAGGTTCAGGTGGTATCACTAGTGGATCCATTACATATTTAAAGAAATACTAGCCATTTTCCACAAAGACTTTCAGAAAATCAAGGAGGAAGAAGCAACTATTACTACATTCAGTAGTTTCAATGTTTCCTGACACCAAGCACAGAGCTATGACAAAAAAGAAAGCTATAGGATGACATCCCCCATGATTATGGATGTAAAAAGTATAAATAAAATATCGTCAGGCTGAATCCTGCAGCACACAATGAGGCTCCATATCAAACCCAGGTGATATTTATGCTTGCAATGCAAAATTGGCTTAAAATCTGAAAACCAAGTAATATGATGCACCATATTAACCAAATCAAGGTCAACAGTTGATTATCACAATAAATATAGAAAAAAGTCTAGCAAAATCCAATACCCATTCATGAGAAAAATCTCTCAGCAACTATGAGTAGAACAGAGCTTTGTCAATTTGAAAAAGAGTATATATGAAACCCACATCTAATGTCATTGTTTATCATGAATGATTGAATGCTTCCCCATGAGGGCAAGAACAAGGAAGGGGTGTCCACTTTCACACTATATTCAACATTATATTGCTGGTTCTAGTTAGTGTGACAAGCACAAAGAAACAAACAGCAACCAAACTAGCCAATCAATCAATCAATAAATCAAGGTATCCACATGGAAAGAAAGAAATAAAACTGTTGGGGGCGCCTGGGTGGCTCAGTCAGTTGAGCATCTGACTTCCGCTCAGGTCATGATCTCACGGTTTGTGGGTTCAAGCCCAGCATTAGGCTCTGTGCTACCATTTCCGAGTTTGGAGCCTGCTTCAGATGCTGTGTCTTCCTCTCTCTCTTTCTCTCCAAAATAAATAAATAAACATAAAAATACCTGTTTATTTGCAAATGGCAGTATTGTCTATGTAGAAAAACTAATGGAATTAATAGGGAAAAAATACTAGAACTAATAAGTGATTTTAGCAAGATTATAGGACACAAGATTAATATAGGCACATCAGTTGTGTTTTTATATGTCCATAACACTCTCTGTTTATAAGAGCAACACAAATAAAAAATTAGGAATCTAACACAAGAAGGGCAAGACTTATATACTAGAAGCTACAGAACACTCCTAAGAGAAATGAAAGGAGATCTAAGTAAATAAAGAGCTATTTTATGCTTGTGGATTAAAAGCTCAATAATGTCAAAATAGCAATTCTTCCCAAATTTATCTATGGATTCAGTGCAATCCCTCTCAAATCCCAGAACGCTTTTTTTTTGTAGAAAATGACAAGCTGATTCTAAAATGTATATGGAAATGCAAAGGATGTAACAGTCAAAACAATTTTGCAAAATAAGAACAAAGTTGGAAATTTTACACTGATTTCAAGCTGATTGTAAAGGCATAGTGATATAGATTAATTTAACAGTATTAAGTGTTCAGGAATAAATACTTACATTTATGGGAAACTAATGTCTACAAATGTGCCAAGATAATTCAGTAGAGAAGGGATGGTGTTTTCAACAAATGGTTTTGGGACAGTCATAGGATGACGTGTGAAGAAATGTACTGAGATCCTTACCTCACACCATACACAAATATCAGCTCAAGACGGGTCATAGACCTGAAGATAATAGTAAAAAAACTAGTAGTTGAAAACTATTAAAACATAGTAGAAAAGCTTCATTGGTTTGAACTTAACAGATATTTCTTAGACACAACGCAAAACACTGTCCATAAAAGGAAAATTAGACTTTGTTAAAATTTGAAACTTCCAAGCTTCAAAAACACCAATAAGGAAATGAAAAGATATGCTTCAAACTGGGAGAAAACATTTTGGTATTTCATATCATATTTGATAAGGGATTTTATCCAGAATACAAAAATAATCTTACAACTCAATAATGAGAAGACAAAAATCCAATAAAAAAGTCAGTAGAATTTTGAGTAGTGATTCCACCAGAGATGGCATACAGAAAGCAGATAAGAATATGAAAAGATGCTTAATGTCATTAGTCATTAGGGAAATGCAAATAAAAGCATAGTAAGATAGAACTACTTTCCCAGTAGAATGACTCTGATTAAAAAGACAAGAGACCCCAACTGCTAGAATGTGGAGATGCTGGAATCCTCACACATTGCAGCTGGGAATCTAAAAATGGACAGCTACTTTGCAAAATGCTTTGGTAGGCTCTGAAATAGTTAAATGCATTCTTGCCACAGAGCACAGTAGTTCCACACCTAGGAGTCTGCCCAGGGAGATGAAAGCACATGGCCCTACGGAGACACGAAAGGGAGCGTCCGCAGAGGTATTGTTCGTTACAGACAAGAGCGGGAGTCAACACGAGTGTCCGTCAACCCCAAGGGATGCGCCGGAGGAGGTAAATGCGTACCATGAAACACCCTTCGGCTACTGGAAGGGGTGAACTTCTGATACGTGCAGCAACACAGCTGAGCCTCAAACCCAGGCTGAAGGAAAGCCGTTAGAACCCCGCATGGCGCCTGGTTCTGTTTACACAAGATGTCCAGAGAGGAGACATGGACGGAAAGTGGATTAGGGGTTGTGTAGGGCTGAGGGCAGGGGTGGGGTTCACTCGAGTGGGCATGAAGGAGCTCCCTGGGTCGGCAGTGACCTACAACTGGGTGGCGATGGCTGTTTCCACACAATACATTTCCTAAAATAATCAGCATGTAAATGATATCCCAGCAACCCTGCCACACATAAATTACAGTCTCCGTGGGCTGTGTTCTACCCCTCGAGTTCCACTCTATTTTATGCAAGCAAGAATACCAGCAGTGATATTTGGGGAACGTTTTTGTTACAGAGCCAGATTTCACGTAGCCCACTTGAGCCTGTGTTTCTGGTACTAACCACGGAATCTCATTCTTGGCACCAAACCCGGTCCCCCCTCAGGCTGCCCTGCGTGCAGTGCGCGTGCACAGTGAGCGATTTCTCCCCGGAACCTGTTTCACCCTCATTACCTGCTCTGTCGTTAACGAATAAGCAATGTTAGGTCGGATTTCCCGCCGTGGGTATGGATTTCGTGTCTCCCGCAGTGGAGTGGGAGTCCACCACCAAGAGCGAACCAGGACTAAGCTCCTTGTGCCCTTAAGAGTGCCCAGCGTGAGGGCGGAGCCTTGTTCCAGCAACGAGCCACTATTTGTGAAGCCCAGTATGGCATCTGCCCCTCAGAGTGCCAGGGCAGGCTCACGGCTAGTGCCTGATGCTCATGACGGGAAGCACGGGAAACAATCCGCCCGCAGGAGCTCAGCTAGTCGAACACGGACTCAGGGAAAGAACCCAGACAGCCTGCGTTTTTCACCATCGAAGACTATTTCGGGTTCTCCCCACCATTTCTGATGGAGCTATGGCACCTCGTGTCTTTCTGCAGTGTGGCCTCCCAGCAGGTGATTTGAATCCCACCAACCACACACGTGACCGTGACGTCCTGCCCTCCTGTCCGAGGGTGCGGGCGAGGGCAGTCCGGGGACCGCCGGCTTGCGAGACGGGGCTGACGGTTCTCGGCGTGGCGAGACCCACACCGAGGGGAGTCTAATCACAGACCAAGCAAATCCTCATGGGGTTATGACAATTCTCTACCTTGGAAAATAACATTGATTGATATGTTTTTAAGAGACTGACATATGTAACTCTTTATTAAAAAAATTATTAAATAACTCCTTGAAATAAAAAGGCAGTCATGTAATTAATAGCTAGGTGCTGCCTGACAGCATAATTATTCATTACCAGGATGCAGGAACGAAATGACTTCTAATTTCATCTTCTGAGTCTGGGAAGGTAACAAAGTACTTTAAAAGGAAATAAACTATGAAGAGAAGCCAGCTTTTCTAAGTGCCTGAGATTTCTCTTGACTCAGAATAAAGGATCTAAAGGTAGATGCGAGGTGACACCAGGCTATCTGGCTCCAAGGAGAGGCGGGTGTCCAGGTAAAATAATGCATACCTCAATACAATTAAAAAAGATACACTTGGAGAGAGGTTTCTAGCACTTTACTCCCAATGTTGACAATTTTTTTGAGCTCTCTGGAAAAATGTGAAGCTGTCTGTACCTGCTCAGAGTGGGCAAAATGCCCGCATAAATTACTCAGAATTAATGGTGGGTCCCGAGATCTGAATCCCGAGAGTCGTTTCCTGAGCCTGTTTTCTGTGAGGCAGAAGGTGGTCTGGCCTAAGACAGCGCAGTTTACGGACTTCACTCAGGTGCTTGGTGGAGCGGTTACCTGAGGCTAAGTCCTCCCTCTGCCCTCGTCTGAGGGCCCCTTGTCCATGAGTAACTGGGACGAGGCGGTCAGTATAAAATCCAGACCGAATGGCCCGTCATGAGTGGGTGAGGTGGCTGAGGGCGGGGCCACCAGGGACCAGCTTCCAGGGACTTGGATCTGGGCCTCGGGCGGGGGCGGAGGGGGCATGTCTTACTGAGGAAACCAGACTGGGGAGGCTGGCTCTGCGTTCTAGGGTTACATTGTGGGGTATGCAGGGGGCGTGGGGGGGCTCCACTGGCTTCTTCACGAGTCAGGAGCCACGAGGACTTTTGAAGCAGAATCAACTTGTCCTTCAGCAAGACGAAGCTGGGGCCGGACTCGGGGCTGGGAAACGCGGATTGACAGTCAGAGAGCAGAGGTGACGTGGGAGCCTCGGCCTGGGGGGTCTGGGCCCTGTGGCCCGGTTCGTGTCTTAAAGGTCTCAAAACGGTGGCCTGGGCTTGGGCTCTGGTTCAGACTCCCCGTTTCTTCCCTGACCCCCAGCTGCCGTGCTCCTCACTCAGCGAGGCCAGCTGCCCCGCTGCTCCTGCGCCCTGCTCCTCCGGCTCCCGTCCCCCATCTGTGCCGGGCTCGCCCCCCCCCCCCCCCCCCCCCCC
>NC_043709.1:135896632-135898061 GCF_006229205.1 Suricata suricatta | reverse complement strand
CCCCCCCCCCCCCCCCCCCCCCCCCGGCTGGGTCCAGGTCCTCCCTGGACCTCCAGCCTGACTCCACACCCGGCCTGCTGTCTTCCGCGTGTCCCGGCCGTCAGGAGTGACCTGCGTGCCCGCCTGCCTGGCCCTCGTCCCCCACCTGTGACGGTCTCCTGCACGGGGCGGTCTGCACTCGAGGGAGTTTGCCGCCGTCCCGTGGGCAGGCCGAACTCAACTCAAAACTGCAGGTCTCTCTGGGTATTTTGTGGCCAGACCTGGGCTCGACGGGGAAGAGTGACCTCAGGGCTGGCCGGGGCCACCGGGAAGGTGGTGGGGCGGCCAGAGACTTCCTGGCCACCGGTCATCGCTGTGACCGGTGCAGGTGTTCTCAAGGTAGCCCGTGGACTGTGAACCTGCCCGACCGCACGTCTCAGTAACGAGATTTGGCGTCTGTGCTGCCTAGTTACGCCTGTTCTCATTCGTCCAAGTCCTGGCTGGGCCTCCTCCCAGTGACCTCCTCTCCCCGCTGCGGCCGCCTCCGCTGCCCGTAACCAGCTCCGGCCCCCTGGTGCCTCGGCCCCCACGTGCCTCGCCTCCACAGGCGTGTGACGGGCACTCGGCTCGCCCTGCAGTGCTGTTGGCTCTGCCAAGAGTCGGGCCGAGCTCATCTGTTTTCATGACTGGACACGCACGAGAAGGGGTGGACGAGCTTGGGATTGATCTATCGATTCAGAGCTTGCTTTTCCAGCCAAAGCTCCGGGGATTCAAATCCTGGAAGACTGTGTCACGGAGCCTGAGGCATGAGAGGGCTCTGGCAGTCACGGGTGCTGACTCCATTTCCGGAAGAGGGCTGCTGCGTGCGCTCCAGATGGCCTTCCCTCCCGACGGAACCTGCACCAGCCCTCTGTCCTGATCGCCTCTCCGCCCTCACGCTGTCCTGTCTCACCCCTTCCCACGCGTGCACAGCCCAGGGTCTAGCAGAACGACTTTGACTTTAGACTGAAATCTCAGGTTTTGTGCAGGCTCTCAATCAAAGTTTTAAAACACAAGCCTTTTAGCCGCAGAGCCTTGTGCGGATGTTTAGCGGCACATGCAAAGGTGGTGGCCGTGTGACCTAAAACTCCTAGATTTCTGGCAGAACCCGCTTGTGTGGCTCACTCGTCCTGGGAGACGGAGACGACGGACGTGTCTGTTGGACAAGATGAGTGTGTGGTGTGTGTGCGGGGGTGTCCCCTCCCCTCCTCCTCCTGCTGCTCCTCTTGCCGTGTCCTCTGTCCGTCCTGTCAAGTGCTCGTCCCCCCCGGATGTCAAGTACCTAAGGCGAAGCTGCCCGAAATGCAGGTTATTGATCACGTTTCTTCTCCAAGAGGCATCGACGACAGGGCTGGAAACACACTGAGACCGGGCTGTGGCCCAAACACCGCGTCCCTGCAGGCGTCCCTGA
>NC_043709.1:135872589-135896532 GCF_006229205.1 Suricata suricatta | reverse complement strand
CTCCGTGGGCACGTCCCCCCTCTGCGTGGGCACGTCCCCCCCTCTCCATGGGCACATCCCCCCCTCCGTGGGCATGTCCTCCCCTCTCCGTGGGCACGTCCCTTCCTCTCCATGGGCACATCGCCCCTCCCTATGGGCACGTCCCCCCCTCTCCGTGGGCACGTCCCCCCCCTCCTTGAGCTCACTTCTGTTTGCCCGCATCACACTGCGTGTTCACTAGCATGTAGGCCCGTGTTGCGTCTCTAACACGTGTGGATGTGTTTCAGACAGTGGAATGGTGGCAGCCTGAACCTGTCCCCTCCCACGACCCGTGCCCGCCTGGAGCTCGGGGTCCTGCACCCTCGAGCTCTGTCCCCACCCTCGGGCCTGCCCCCTGGCTTCCCCGCAGAGTCCCTGGAGGGCGGGGCCTTACCGCTGGTCGGGGCTTACTCAGTCGTCTGGTGAGGAGGCGCCTGAGGACTGACACGTGTGGCTACATTTAATATGACACGAATTTACTGCCATATTGGTTTCGTTTTTTGCTTTTATTTTAAAATTTATTGTTTTGAGGGGGGAGGGGCAGAGCGCTAGAGAGAGCTAGAGAGAGAGAGAGAGAGGATCCAAAGTGGGCCCCAGGCTGACAGCAGACAGCCTGGCGCGGGGCCTGCCTTCACGAACAGTAAGAGCGTGACCTGGGCTGAAGGCAGTCGCCTAACCCACTGAGCCCCCGGCCGCCCCTGCCATCCTGGCTTTCATAGGTCTCGTGAGTCAGCCTGTTGAGAGCAAAGACGAGTGAGGTGTGCAGGGCCAGTCGTGGTGAGGCACTGGCGGTCTCTGTCCAAGTTCCGGTCGGCTGTGTGTGGCGGGGACAGCACTTCCTCTGGAAACGCTCTCGAGTGACCAGGGACGGCCACTGCATTGCTGGGACTCCCTGGGGCGCCCAGCTCGGAGGCTCCGCGAGGTGCCTCCGAGTGCAGAGCAGGCGCACCCGGCGGGAAGGGCCACGGAGAGGAGAAGCGCGCTGCCCGGCTGCCATCTGTGGGGCCGCGCGGGGCCCTGGAGGTCCCTCCGCCGGGAGCTCGCAGGGGCTGCGGACTCTCCGGGGTGCGGCCCTCGTTGGAGAGCGCCCGGGAGCAGGGGCGAGGTGAACACACTAGGAAACCGCGTTCCCGGCCTTCCTCTGCTCCTGATTCGCTCTGGGGGAAAGATGCACTCAGTGCAGACGTCGTAAAGGACCAGCAGGGCCTCATCAGGGCTTTATGATAGCCGAGCGTAAATCCTGGGCGCGACGGGTCCTTCCATGATTCATTGTGTTCTGCCGACATTAGGCTGCGTTATTATCAGCTGCTTGCTAGGCTGTTAATTATTGCTGTGTGGCTCTAAGGAATGTTTTCAAAACATTTTGGAATTCTGCGGTGAGGGCACAGGGAGGGATTTAATAAGCCACTGTTCTACATAAGAACGACAAACAGATATTTTAGAACAGGAGGATAATTTAATTACAACTTTCCCCCCTAAGCGATTGCTGACAAAGATGGAATCTGACGGTCTGCTGAGTGGCAGTGGTGACCGTCAGACACCCTGGGTCCCAGCTCGGGGCGGGCACGCGAGGGACGGACCGGGGATGGGCGGCCGCCAGTGGGGCGGGGGAGGAGGCCAGTCCTGGCCGGTCCTGACTCGTCCAGCCGGTGCTCAGCACTGGCGCCTCCGTGGATTGCTGCGCGCACAGAACAGCGTCTGGTGCGTCTACTTCTCTTCTGCAAACCTAACCACCCCCTCGCCTGCCCCTCTGGCCGGGCGGACGCGGCTGCTCCCCGCTCTCCTGGCGGCCGGGGCCCCTTCCAGACCAGTCCGTGCTGTGCTTCACGCCGGGGTTTTGTTTCCTCTCGTGAGGGCCTTGGAGACCGGGGTTCGTACAAAGCACGGCAGGAAAGTGCAGAATCTTTATGCTCTCGGGACCTCGCGGTGGGCCAGATGGAGGCCGTCATCCCTGAAATGGGGAAGCTCCTTCAAGAGGAAAGGCATCGGAACCCGCACCAGCTCCCGGGAGTGCGCTCTCTCCAGTGTCCCTGAGTGGCGCCCGGTCTGCATCAGCGAGTCTTGTTTTAGCTCCTCCTCTTCCGTCTCTGTCCACACGAGGCGGCTGAGCCCCGAGCCCACGGTGTTCTGTGCGGCGCGGGGGGCGCTGCCGGCTCCCCGTGGCCTTCACGCTCCAACGACTTGCCTACTTTTAATGGCCGAGTTTAATAATTTTTTTCTGTTTACATATTTATTTTGAGAAAGAGAGAGCAGAGGAGGGGCAGAGAGAGGGAGAGAGAGAATCCCGTACTATCAGCACGGGGCCTGACGTGGGGCTCAAACCCATGAACCTTGAGGTCATGACCTGAGCCAAGATCAAGGGTTGGACGCTCAGCCAGCTGAGCCACCCAGGCGCCCCCCTCCTTGAAAAAAATTCTTTTTATCTTAACAACTTTCCTAAAACAGTTGCGGGTTTGCTCCCTGTAATGATGTCATTTGGAAGCATCTGGGGCTCTGGGTCCTCATGGGCTCTCGTGCCTCTTCCCTACCTTCACATCCCCCTCCCGCCCCACCAACCTCGTCAGGGGCCCCCGCCTCCCCTGAGGAGCCACAGACAGCCACCTGTTTGCGTCCGTGTTATTACATCCGTGTTGTCTCCGTGTCCTGTCTCTCCCCTCCACGTGTCCCTTCCTCCTCTGGACAGCAGTTTGTCCAACGTGGCGCCTCGCTCCTCCATGCCCCACCGGGCTTGTGATGCGAGGCACACAGGATAGCACGGCACAAGTTCTCTCCAGTGACTCCGGGAGGGAGAGGTTGGGAAACACGGCCAGGCTGTGTCCCCTGCTTGCTAGCGACCACAGAGGAGCTGTTTTTAAGCGGCCGACTGCGAGTCCCTGGGGGTTAGCCCAACACCCTGCTCACGGCACTCGATGAAATAAACTTGGAGAAGAGTGTTGGGGGTGAGGGTGACACGGGGTTCAGGACAGGGGCCGACCTCACCCGTCCAGCCTCTGCTCCTACAGGTTCATGGGTCAGTCTCGTAGAAGATGACCAGTCAGGAGCAGGTCGATGAGGGAGACAGACGGGGCTCCCGTTCTGGTTGTGGGGGCACAAATACAGACACTTTCACCCGGTGAGGAGGAATCAGAGCAGCAGACGGGGGGCGGTACACGGCGTGGCTGGTGCTGCTGTTTGTCTTCGAGTCCGGCTGTGTCCCGGGACAGGAGGGGGCCCCACACTTGGCGGTACTTTCTGGAAACTCTCAGTCTGAGGAAATGGGGCACTTGAGAGCACAGGGAGCGACCTGGTCTTTGCTCCGGCTCAGCGGCCGGGTCCTCACGTGTCCGCAGCGTCTCGGAGCTGGGGTGGAGGGAGGGCTTCGCGTCCCCGGTGCAGGAGCCGCGGATCGGGGCAGAGGCTCACGGATGCTCCCACGGGTGCTACGGTGACCTGCATGTGACTCTCAGTTTACCAACCCCTGACCCGGCGCTGGCACAGGCGAGGCTCAGGCCGGGCTGGGAGGGGTCCGCCCTGTCTCCCTTCCTCCGCTCTGGAGCACCTGCCGTCCCCAGGCTCTGGGGGTCTAGGACAGCGGGGAGCAGGGCACTCAGGGCTCCTGCCGGCCGTGCACTCCCCGTCAGGCGGCCCTGAAGCTACAGGAAGGTCCCGTCCTAGTGACCCTGCAGTCCGGACTCAGAGCCAGCTGGTCTCATTCCAACATCACACCGCCTTTCCGACGCACCGTGTCAGAGCGCAGCCATGCGGAATAGCGGCACAGGATGGGCCGGGGGGGATGTGCGGGGGACGTCATTTATAGGGGATCGGTGAGAGCACTAGTGGGGACTTGATCAGATTATTATAGTTATTTTGGAAGTCACTTCATGTCACAGAAATTCTGCAACAATTATTCTCTCCCTTAAAATTCAGTTTCTGCTTCTGAAACTGCTACCGAGAGGCGTCGCCCAGTGAGGGCCGGGGGGAGCACGTGTGGTCCCAGGGAACGTGGGATCTGCAGGGGCAGGACCGAAAGACGTTTTTACTCCACGCCGTTGATCTCCAAAGTTCCAAGTCTTAGAAGCGTGATTGCTGTTAGCAGATATCTGAGCTTCTCCTTCCAATCGCTCACACAGACAATGCACGTGTGCATTCAGTCACATGCACACTCACACACACTCACACTCACATGCACTCTCGGGCACACGCAACACATGCACACACACTCATGCACGCTCAGGCACATGCACACTCACATGCACACACATGCACACTCACACACGTGCTCAGGCACATGCACACTCAACACACACACATTCACACGTACGCACAGGCACACTCACATGCATGCTCGGGCACACACGCTCACACGCACACACATTCACATGCACGCTCAGGCACACGCGCACGCAGAGATGGTCAGAACGCCAGTCCTTGTGCACGTGACGGGTCCTACTCGGGGTCGTGCGGACCAGTCTGGTGGGCGTGGAGGGAGATGACTGGCCACAGACCCTGAGAAGTGGGGTCTCACGGCAAACCCTTCCCAGGGGCACCTGCTGTAGACAGACTCCTCCCACTCGCCCACAGGACTAAGAGGAATTCTAATGAACAGACCCTTGCAGACTCCCGGTTGCCGAGACCTCGCTCCACCTCGGGGCTCATCCTGGGGCAGCCAGACGTGTGGCCCGACCCTGCAGTCCGGAGCAACCCCAGGAGACTTCCTCGGGGACTTTGATCACTTGCCCCTCACCTGGCACAGAATAGACCCCCTGCCTGATGGCCTCTGTGTGCCCGTCGCTCACTCAGCAAAACCGTGACCTGAAGCCAGAGGAGGTGTCCTCTGTGGGGGTCACGCCATCTGTTCAGAGCCCCGAGGGCTCATTTCTGCTGGGGCTTCGTGTGGGGACGGAGTAACACAAGACCACACCCCTCCCTCCCTGAGGGGCCACACGACTGTGCTTCCTGGGGCCACCGTGCTGCCTGCCACGCCAGGTGCCGCCTTGCTGGGCTGCTGCTCTGTCCTTGCGCCCTGCCCCCGGCCTCCAAGCATGTCCCCTCCTCCCTTGACACCTGTCCCATGAGGATGCACGTGTGACCATGCGCCACTGTCAGATTCCAATTACCAGTCACTGCCCTCAGCGTGCTGGCCACAGTTTCAACCCAGTGTGACACAGTCCGAGTTCCGCGTGTTGTATTTTGGAATCGGGGCACAGACAAGGCACCAGAGACGTCTGGTACAACAAGTCAACAACAGCAGGCACACTTCTGAAATACTCCATATACCCAGCCCGTTTAGGCAGGTCACGGTCATTGTCAACCCCGGTCCTCTAGGACGGGGACCCGCCCGTGACTTTCCACGGTCAGATGGCTCACAGCCCGCGGGCCCCAAACCAGGACATCCTTCCTCCTGGCCTCCCTGCCCCTGTCCATCTGGGAAGTGCTGTCAGCTGCTGAGATTTGTGGGTTATCATTCTCTGGCTGTGGACCGCGGTCGGGGCAGGGTCTGCCTGGAGCAGCGGCGTTTCTGCCCGTAGTTTATGTCGACCACACTATCAGAAGAACAAACTCTGTGCACAATTTTCCTTGTTGAGATGCTTTCAAGAGGTGCATGCACGTGCAGTAAAAGCATTTTAGTGGACTTCCTTTTGTTACCAGAGCAGCCGATACTGGTTAACTGAAAGCAACATAAATTAATAATCCAGCTTGGAGGCGTTCCGGTGAGCTCTCGTGAAAACCAGGAGTGACTCTCCAAAACAAACGCTTGTTAATTGTTCTCGTCTCTGTCGGTAGTCTGCTCGCTGCCACAGCGAGGCGGCAAGCAGACCCATGTGCATTTATAGAAGCCACTTTGCACGGAACCCCCGGAACGCGGTGTGAACGTAACCCCCCTCCAGGATCCTACATGCATCAACTAGAAGAAGTGGGTCTTTCAAACCGGGAGATCAGAATGTACGGTGACAGGGTTTACGGCATGTTTGCAGTTTTGTGTTTATCTCAACAGTAGCCCCTCCGGGTACGTCACCCACGGCTGCTGAGGCTCAAAACTGTACGAGATTGTCAGAGCCTATCCTGAGACGCAGCCTCTCCATCCATCGTCTAAACCGGGTCCCGGGCGAGATGTGCATACGGGGATTTGTTCAGAAACAGGATTCGGGACCCCGTCCGTCCGTGAAGTAGCGGGTTCGCGGGTGGGGGGCCCAGCCCACACTGCTTCTGCGTCGTCCGAGGGGCACATTCCCGGTGCTCGCCAAAGAGCCCGTGTGCCGGGTTCGCCCTGGGAGAGCACCGGGCCAGGCCCGGCTCGGACGTCTCCACGTCTAAAGTTTCCAGAGGAGAAACCTGCCTCCGTCGTCCACCGAGACTCCCTCACGGGCGGCTTCTCTCCCCTGCACCCCCTCCTCCCGCCCGCAAGTCCGTCTCCTCCCGGAGCAGAAACAGCTGGCCGGGCCCCTCTCGCAGGATTAAACACCATCATCAGGCCGCTCCCCATTTCTCTGCGTTTCTCGGAGGGGATTCTGGGGCCTTTCATCTTCCCTCACATTTCCCTCGGAGAAGGCTGCGGCTTTCCGCCCAGCCTCTCTCCGTTTTCATCTCCAGACGGTGCCTGGTGTTGATATCAAAGCACCACTCCGCGTACCCGGAGGCGGCTCAGTGAGCACGCGGCCATCAGTCGCGTTGTGAGGACACCCGATGTTAGTAGAAATAAATAAAGGCTGCTGAGTTGTGTACAAATCGCTGCCTTGAGGCCCGTGCGTGGGAATTGGCGCACTTTCCCACGGGGACTCTGAGGCATGAGTTTGGAGCCCTGCTTTTTTTTTCATTAAAAATTTTTTATGTTTATTTATTTTTGAAGGAGAGACAGAGCATGAGCGGGGCAAGAGCAGAGAGAGCGGGAGACACAGAACCCGAAGCTGCCCCAGGCTCTGAGCCGTCAGCACAGGGCCCGGCAGGGGGCTCGAACCCACAGACGGTGAGATCATGACCTGAGCCGAAGTCGGACGCTCAACCAACTGAGCCACCCAGGTGCACTGAAGCCCTGCTCCTTCTTAAATATAATTCTAGATCAGGTGGTGGCTTCCCAGCACAAAAAATATGAGAAAGAGCGCATCAGGAGCCTGGAGAGCACGTGGGTCCAGACGGCAGAGAGGCCGAGAGAGAAACGGGTAAGCGACTCGGCCGCTTAGGAAGCGCGGGAGGAAGTGAGCAGTGTCTGCGGAGCACGGGGACGCGCCCCAAGACGCTGGGCAGGGGCGGGAGCTCCTGTCACCAGGACCTCGCCCCTCAGAAAACCGGAGAGGGCGGTATTTGAATTCACTCGATTTGAATATGTACATAAGTAAATCCCAACCAACAATTTTTGGTTACTTTTGTTTAACTTTTGGCAATACGAGACACAGGCCTTCCCCCCCAACACTGTCCTTGTGACCTGACGCCCTCTCACGGTTCAGGAAGGCCGTGGCTGAGATCTCCCAGGGAGGCGTTCCCACAGGACGCAGTGGAGCGGCCCCGCCCAGGGAGCCCTGGGGTTCTGAACCTGGGGAGGCTGGCCCTGACCCTGGCTCTCCTGCCGCTAACAGCAGACGCGGCCAGCGGTGGCGTGCGCCCTGTTTCTAGAGAATCCTTCCACTCCTGCCCCGGGCTGTCTGGGGAGACTTCACGACTTGTGCTTCTACGAGTGTCGTCCTTGGAAGGTGCGCCTGTCCCGGACCAGAGCTGTGGCCGCACCCGGCTGCCTGGCCTGGGTCCCCAAGGACAGTGCCCGTCCGGTGAGGCCCGTCTGCTCCTGAGACAGCAAACACGCGCTTCTCTTGGGTAGACGGCGAAGAGGTTTTGTCAAGTAATCACACTCGATGTAGAGCTTTCAAGTTTTCAAGTATTTACATAGACTGACTTACTCTCCCCGACACTACAGAGGGAAGCAGAGCCCACGGCAGAATGTAGGGGAACATCACCACGCGCCAACCTCGCGTCCTCTGTCAGGGCGGCCTTCCGGTGGGGTCGGCATCCCGCCCGGAGGACGTGGACATGATCTTGGTGTCGGTCCCGAATCACATTTTCCCACGACGATGTGCTAACAACTCTCAGCGATTTGCCCCTTGCTAACCCGCTGCATCAGAGGATGTCTGCCTCTCCAGCAAAGCAAGACGCTTGCCGGCCAGGGACGCCTCCTAATGCACTTTGACTGCTTCTCAGAAGATTTTGGATCCGTCGCCAGACGGAAAAACAGAAATTAAAATGGCAAACGTGTGTGTCTGGCTTTGAACAAAAAGCAGCAACTGTTTCTGCCTGACGAGCAGGGAGACAGGAGCCCTTTCCACCAGCGGATACAGGTGACCTGGAGTGGTTCTTAACCCGGAGGGAGCCTGTGCCGTGGTGAGGTTTCCTTTCCTACTTCCATGGGCGGCCATGGTATTTCTTGAATTACCCCGTCAAGTTCAACCTCCAATAAAGACGAAACAACTTTTAATCATCCCGGGAGAGACGGGAGACAGATGTAGATATTACACTTCAATATATGGAAATAGCCTTGAAATGTCATTAACTTTTGAATTAACAATGAGCCTTGATTGTTTGAGAAAAGGTGACATATTTCCCCATTTAGAGTTTGGGACAAGAAGTTAATTTAAATGCCAAAAGTACATATATTTGAGCAACTTGATGTCAAATAAATCTTTTAGCATTAATATAAAAATGGCATTTATAAAAGCTATAATGAATATTGCTCACGGCATGCTTTCTTAAACAGTTTTAGTCCATTGAGACCTTACAGAGCTCAGTCGATTGTCCTGCGTCATTAGTATTTTTTTCCGGGCCAATTATAGTGAAGGAATCATGTTTGCAGCCGCCACTTCTCAAGGTTGACTCTGGGGAACATGGTTCTTTATGTCCCAGGCACATAATACAGTGTCTTACAGCCCGGGAGGCCGCAGATCACTTTACCACCGTCAGCTCCTGGGTCAGTGACCGAGGTCACACATCTAATGCACAGGGGCTCCTGGTCCAGCCAGTTCTCCCGGAAACTTCCAGAGCTGGGAGCGCAGCTACTCTGTTGGCTCAGTGTCTATAAGACAAAGCAGTCAGACCGGCACGGAGCCAAACGATGAGCTACCAGCGTCTTCTACGAGCTTCACGCGGTCGCTTGGCGTTCTGGTGTTTCTGAGTCCTGTACCTACCTTGCAGGTGACAATGGGTCCCCCTCCTCCCCTTTTTAAACTGAGGAACGTCACTGAGTTGTGCACAGTCACGCAGTTTGCCACACGGGAAGGAGCTGTCTCTGAATTTCTGTTTTGGAGAATTGGGTCAATTATCCTTCATTACAGTCAAGGCTTTTTGAGGATGGGGTAGCAACAATATTAAAAGTGCACCCAGCAGTGTCAGAAAGTTCTAGAAGAATGGGAGGAGCCATGGCCCCGTGGACAGTGTGGTCTCCCATCCCTCTGCCCCTGAGCGCCATTCCCCGGGGCTGGCCGGCTGGCACAGCTCAGAGCCAGTGCTGTGGGTGCTGTGGCTGGAGAAGCCATGCCCACAGCCGTGGGCAGTCCTGGCAGATGCCGTGAGCCTTGGGCTGAGCTGGTATTTTTTTCTCAGTGTTTTTTTCTCCCTGTTTGCCTTCCTGAACTATTTGGTCCCTGGACTAAGCATTTCTCACCGATGATCAATGATCATCAATGTGGGGAAATATTCATCCTACACTGGAAAAGAGAGTGCTCTGGGTGCCACACCTGACTGCTGCCAACGCCCCAGATTATGGAACATTAGGAGACCCCAGAGGCAGGGTCAGATCCTCAGATTTGCCCTTGCAACAGGGTGGCCTTCAAGGCAGACTCTTCCTAGTGAACCTCGGACCCCACAGGGCCCCCTGTTTGGCAGGGTCAGAACATCTCACCCCACTGTTCACTAATGCTCGGATGCTATTGGGCCAGGGGCATGTTAGGTATGCTTACATATCTCCAGCGATGGGGAGCTCACCACCTCCAAGGGGCCTTTCCTGTTTCTCCCAAGGAAACCTATTTTGTCTGTAGGCAGTTTGTTGGAAATTCTTCTTCTGCAGAAATTCAGCTTAACTGTCTTGAATTTTAGATTTGATGGTCCGGGTCTAACTCCTCAGAGGGACAGGATTAAATGTAAGCATTTTCCTAAGGGCTCACGTTTTAAGGGGGACGAGCTGGATGGGGCGCAGGGATTACTTTCCTCTTCAGTGTGATAATCACCGTGATGCTGCAAGCAGACGGCTGAAAGGGGCCAGATGAGTAGGCGCCCGCCCCTCCGCCTTTCGGTAAAGGTTAAAGGCAGGCGTCAGACCTCGCAGTCCATCACGGCAGGGGCTCAGGTGGCCCATTAACATTTTGACTTGAGTCACGAGGAGCCAGAATTGAGGGAGAAACAGTAGCAAGCGCGGCTGCTCTGAACCACGTGCGGCCACGGACACGGAGTGTCTGCAGTAACGGGCTGTGAGGAGTGAGCGCCGCCGTTGGCTGGAGACTCACCAGGCTGCGTGGCCGCTGCGCGCGTCTGTACCGTGTGTATTATCCGTGGCTTCGCACACACGCGCGCTTGCTGTCGACAGATCCTTTCACGGGACGTCTCGGAAACAGCACTGAGCTGAGACACGACTCGCTTTCTGCTTTTGTGTGTCAGGGGGAGAATACATCAGTGAGAAAAATTACTTTTTATAAGGAGACTAATGGTGGGGAGTAAGGTTTAGTAATAGAGAGTGAAGAGTGTAAGAAGGGACTTCCAAATGAGACAGCGCAGCCAACAACTCACGCTGCCATCTCCACCCGGCAAAAATAGCAAGATCCTGAGACTTATTCCCAGCCAAAGTTAAGGGGTGCTGTGAACTCGGAGAAAGTTTAGCTTCTAGGGGAAAAAATAATTGTCTCTCTCCTCACTCCTAGATGCTCTTGCTGAGAGGTAAGAAGCAGCTAAATTCAGAAAAGTTTCAATAAACCACAAAAACTATTCAAAGAAAAAAATGCCCATCATTAATGTGGAAGCCATGAGTCACCAATGTGATATTATTTGTCACCTGATATAAAATAATTCGATTAAAACAAGCCTTAGGGCACCTAAATCCAAACCCGGCATTGAGTGAGGTCCTGCCAAGGAACGGGGGTCTCCAAAGGCACTGTAAGAGCCGGTGAGCTTCAGTCAGAGCGACACTGCGATGTGGGTTTGCTCACGTCTGGCCCCCGCCTGCCAACCGGGGGTGACAGTCCCCTGCTTGTTGGAATGTCCTAGAACCCAGCGGTGCGGGCCCCACAGACGGTTGGTTAAGCCACAGTCTTTTTTTTTTTTTTTTTAAGGAAAGAGAAGCCTGCAATTTCTTTCTCGAACATAGGAGTTATTGGCTTTTAAAGTGAAAATCACAGGTAAAAGAGCGGCGGTGGCACATTCCTCAGCTCGGGCGGGGCAGTTTCACAGGTTCCTCACATCTTTGTTTTGAGAGCACCGCCCAGGACGATCCTGGCCCAGATGCCTCTGAGCTCCTGCTAATTAGCAGCCAAGGGCCCTCCTGCCTCATTCTGCATCCCCAATCAACCTGCTAAAGCGATTTCTCTACAAATGTTTTAAAAATCTGCTTCGAATGGTTATGTTTCCTTATATACTTCACCTCATATGTGCAAATTTGACAGTTAATATGATTTGTTCCTGATTTTTTTAGACCAGAAAATCTTTCCCCCCATTTCTTTGTCATTAATGACATCTTTTTGATAGTTTGGTCCTAAAGCTCAGAAATCGAAGTCAGAACTTGCATGAGGTCATAAACTCACAAAGGACAGAGACTTTGTCCATATTCTTTCAAAGACACTCAAAGCCGTCTTGGTACAGGGCAGGCGCTGAGTGATCACTGTGGCATCAAGGATCAGCTTGTATCTGTCAACTGTGAATATTCTTGAAACCAGTGCCCTGGCCTTTGAGAAGGAATGCAGGCCCTCCCGGTGTCCCTGTCTGTGTGGCATGAGTTAAATACTGGTAAAACCATCACCAGCTAAAGGGAGCCACATGCACATTTTGGCAAATTTATTTACATTTTTATTTATTATAAATAAGCATTCCTCAGTTCTCATTTCTCAAGTCTTATATTATTGCCAACCAGATGATTGGATCAGAACAAAAACAAAATTAAAGGAAAACACGTCAATTAGAGCTGGCCCACCACCAATAAGTACAATCTACTTCGGAGTTTTCAAAATAGCAGATTAGCTCAAGAGTGTCCCCCATGAACACACACACACTCCTGCACGCACACACCCCAGATTCTTGGCCAGGAGCCTTGAGGACACTCTGGGGGACTTCCTCTGAGTCCAGGAAAATGTCATCCTGCTTGGCCCTTCACGTACTCAGTTATCAACAACGTCAGCATTGATTGATTACCACTGTGTGCAAGCCCAATGCTAAGAGGCAACCGTCCAAATTAACAAGGGTACAGGAACTCTTCCCCACTGTACAGATGAGGAAACTGAGGTCATGGACCTGGAATTTAAAATTCAGCTCTAATAAACTCTAACACATCTGCTTCACCTAATGTGTAGACCTAAAGTAAGGCGTTCCCTAAAATGAAGCAAAAAACAGAGCATAAAACAGTCCTGAATGTAGCACATTAACAGTTTTAAAATCTTTTTCAAGTTTATTCATTTTGAGAAACAAGGAGAGAGCAGAAGCAGGGGAGGGTCACAGAGAAGCAGAGACAGAATCCCAAGCAGGCTCCGCAACATTAGTGCAGAGCTCGATTGCGGCTTAAACTCATGAACCATGAGACCATGACCTGAGCCGAGATCAAGAGTTGGACACTTAACTGACTGAGCCATACAGGCACCTGTGCGATTAATGATTTTTTAAGTGGAGATATCGAACTCTTTGTTTTTTGATATAAAGTCTTTGCATATAAACCTGGCCATGTGGGATCGAAGGTGAGTGACCCTCCTCATCCTCACTCACTCACCACAACTGTCTTATGCTGAATTCTGTCGATTCTCCTAGACCAGAGAACAGGGTCGGGTCACCAGGAGGCGGCTCATCGATTACATAATGATTTTATTTCCAAAACCCAGTGCCTGCTCCTCATGGGAGGTAGAGGAGGAGCCCGAGAGCTCCCGGAGAGGAGGGGACACCAGGAGGCAGGCACGTGCCCTGACTGCCTCCACGGGCGTCAGCACCACGGACAGCTCACGCGGCCCCGCCTCCTCTCCTGTCCTACCATTTCTGCTGAGAAGAGACGCTCTGGCTAACTCTGCAGAGACCCAACCTCACACTGCCGAGCCTGATTCCGAGAAGGATTGGGAGCCAGAGCCGGGCAGAAAAGAGGTGCCCGAAAACTTCCCCGTGAGGGGCTGGGTGCTGCCCTGGGTGGGAAAGGCGCCCTCCTGAGCTTCGCTGCCCAGGCTTCGTTACGCACCCGCCGGTCCCTGCTCCCCTGGGCGCAGGGGGCACCAACAGGACTCCAGGTTACCTGAAAGGTGGGGGTGGGACCAGCTAACACAGGCAGCCGCGGCATCCATTATGCCATTTACACAGGCCGAGGATAAATGATCGACTCACTGCGCCAACCACAGAGAGCTCAAGCACAGTTTTTAAATGCAGGAAGTATTTCTCCAGGGCTTTGATATTTTCTTCCTGCGGGCTGCAGCAGCATTTGCGACGGTGCCAAGCCACGCTGCTGCTGATTTACTGCGCTGGGAGCAGCACTCCATCAATGTCCCCTGGCTGCCACAGCCACCAAGCTCCCCCTGTCCCCGGGCATCTTGCTTACAGAGGAAAATTATTCACTTGCTTGTATGTTACATGCAAAACAAACTATTTTTAGCTGCCTACATCTATCACCTCCCTTGGCCATCGTGGCTCCGGTGGGGGAGCGGTGGGAAGAAGAAGGACAAAGGGGCAGCCGGGCTCAAGCACAAAGTGAGCACACGCTGGCGGTGACACGGGTTATCATAGGCAGTGACAGGGAAATGTGGGGCTGTCCCAGCTGCTGTCACAAGAGCTTTGTCTTGTCCTGCCGGGCGCCAGCCGGGAGTGGACAGCCAGCGACAGCGCTGCTGTGCAAGGGGCCGTCCTCGCCTGCACGGGAAGGACAGCACGGTCCCTGCGCTGGACGGCCTCGCACGTTCACAGGGGGCGGGGAGCCTTTGAAATGACTTTTTGGATCAATCAAAGGTGGCTTTGGCATCTCATTTGTCTTTTTGAGGTTTGGGATTTCCATTTCATGTTGTTGACGTTCAAGCATCGAACATGACAGGGTGCCCAGAGACTCTCCAAGTTCAATTTCAGAACTGCGTATGATGTTTATGCAAACAGGCCCACAGAAGATGGAGGCACAGTGTAGGATTCCAGTTTCTGGTCATGTAGGATCTTCACGTGGTTACTGGATGCATAAAAATCAGCTCTGTGGGAAAAATCCCAACATGGGGGAAATTCGCTCTAGAAAAGAGGGGTCTGCAGGAGCTGAGGAAGGGGCGGTAGGGGACCCACTCAGTGTAAACCAACCATCCCTCCCCTAGGTCTGCTTGTGGCTCAGCTCACAGGGTTGGTGCTAGGGTTTCAGGAGGGGCTGAACTAACAGAGTGTTTGAGGATGCCCTCACTGAGGGATCGAACGCACTCAGGGTAGGAGGAGATTCACACAGACCTGCAGACCCTGGAGTGGCCTCGGCCAGGGGACCCCCCCACTGCCCGCCATCAATGCCATTGGGTGACAACAGGTTGTGGAGGACACCCACGTCGTCACCTTCCAGACAAAAGCCTCACACCTGCGTCCTTGAAAGACTGAGAAGATACATACACCTGAAGACCAAGCCGGGGCACCGCAGCTTCCTGACCCGGTCTGAGCGCGCTCTCAAACCAAAGTAAGACTCACACCAGGGATTTGTGCGCACGTGCATTTAACCAGTGGAAAGACCTGTTGAAGACTCTGTGACTTCTGGTTCAGCTCTTGGGGGGGGTCTTCCGGCCGCTCGCCTGTCCTGGTCTTCCTGTGGCTCACTCTCCACTCCAGCAATGTCACGCGGCTAACACCCCCTGCCCGTCATCCGCTGTGATGCTGACACCAGGCTGCCATCTCTTCCCTTCCCTGAAACACCTGTTTCCACTCCCTGTCTTCCATCCACCAGGTTCATTGGCTCACAGAGGCTGCCACGCCAGCCCATGTCCTGTGCGGCTGGAGGGGACTCCCTCCCTCCCCCCAGCGGGAATGACAGACGACAGACACATGATTACAACCATGAGGAGTGTCAGGAAGGACCTCGAGGGGACTTCCAGCCCCGGCCCCCAGCCTCATGCAGGGAGGTCACACCCAGCGGAAGTGACATCTGTGCTGATGTGGTTCAGATGAGTACAGGCTGTCCTGTAGAACAGATCCACATTTAGTGACATGGCCTAAATTCTCTGCAAACCACGGGTCCTGCATTCCAGCCTGACCTGGATCAGCCCTTTCCTGCTGCCCCTCATGGCACACCAGGACGTGTGCTGCCTGAGCCGCCGGCCCTCCGTGTGGCTAAGGCTGCACCAGGCCTGAGGGGCTTTGCTTGACTCCGGTGTCCCCCACACATGGTGGTCCATCATGTGCATCCAGAAAGAGTGGACGTTAGCCTTGTTGTGCAAGAAGGAAGGAGATAAAAGTCCCCTAGGGCTCTGGGTGCTAATCAGTGCTGGGAGATGGGGTTGCCCTCCAGGCTGGCAGTAGGGGGCTGGGTTTGACGACCCGGAGGACTCTCCCTGCTGGTATCGAGGCCCCAGAGACCCTGTGTCTGAGCCCACGTGCAGGCAGAGAGCCTGGATCTCCAGTCCCATGGGGAGCGGCACTCTGGAATCTGGAATCGAGGGCACTGGACCTCAGCAAACGCTTCTCACTCAACAGCTCAGTCCATTTCTAAACTCCCTGCTGGCTTGCCATCTGCCGGCGCCCCACCTTCCCCCTTCCCTGCTGTGATGCATGTGTGGGGGGTACGTGCTGACACTTTGGAGAGCTGTGGGCTTGCGTGGGCGCTACAGACGGGTGCAGGGGTGACTGCCCGTCTCGCCACTGCCCTCGGGCTGAACCAGCAGGGGCTGCACCGGGGCAGCCATGCAGGGCCAGGAACGCGGGAGGCCCGCGCATCTGGGGAGGAGAAAACCGCATGCCCATTACCATCAGCGTGCCCGTGATGTCCGCGGCCACTGCTAATGATATTTATTGCAGCTTCATGTTCCTTTTGAGGCATAATTAGAAAAGATGAATAACTGTAGAGCCCCTTGCCGAGATAAATGAACAGTGGTAGACTTTTCCATTTTGATGCCTATTTCATAAACACTTGAAAGAAAGAAAGGTGTCCGTACACACTTTGCAGAAAAACACGGTGAGATGGCAGAAGCCACTTGGCTTGTGCCGCTGGTCTCGTGTGAACAAAGGGAGACCTTTCGTCCTGTCTACCTCGGGTGCATCAGAAAGGGAGGTCCTAATTTAGGAGCCTGAGACACCATTAAGCTGATGCTGAAAGTTCTAAGTGCGTGTGTCCATGTCTTCTCCAAGAGGAGCAATTTAGGGAAACGGGCTTAAAGACATATAGCCTTGTTGGCAGAAAGCTTCGAAACAAATACTTTTCACAGTTTTTAAAAGCTTCTGCTTCCTTCTTTCTTTTCTTTTTTAAGAATGTGTGACATTCCTCTGGCCTTCTGAGTTCGTGCCGATTAGTACGATTAGTACATGAGGTTGACACCCGGTCTGCCCCGCACTCTCCCTTTGCTCCGGAAGTCATTCGTCTTCCTCGGCAGCACCTGCTTCAAAGAAGGATTCCTCTCCAACCCTTTCTCACAAGGCCAGGCACAACGCGGCTTTCTTCCGCTGGACCCTCCGGGACGAGGGCGGGTTGTGCATGCCCTTTCTAGAAGCCCCTTCCAGCAGCCCCCGGGGCCGCTGCGTGAACCGAAGTCGTTCAGACTGGCCTAGGCACACGCTAGGAGTCCAGGAACAGTTTCTTTCAAAAGTGTATTTTTCAAGGAAATATTTGTTTGGATTTTTCTCATGCTTGTTTTACAAAACAAACACATTTTGCTTAAAATCTCTGCTGCGTCTTCCCTCCCTGATCCATTAACAGAAAACAAATCCGTGGCCAAGACTGGGTCCGGGTCCATCTTCAACTAGAGGGCGTGGCCCCCATGGGGACATCTGCTCACAGCCAGCCTCTGATGCTGGTCAAGTTCCTTCTGTTTTACACACATATGCAGAAGCTACACCTAGAGTCACGATGACAAATGAGATCTAGTAACGCTGACACCCGCATCTCAGAGGCAAAAGGGACCACTAGTTACTGAGTGCTTTTTATGTGCCGTCCGTGCTAAAAGGATCTTGTAGCCACCTGGCCGTAGAGGTAGCACCTTGGCCCCACGGTGGCTTGTGTCTGCCTGGCGGCTCATGAGTGGCGGTGCGGGACCTCCTCACCACAGGCTGGCATCGCACTGTGTGGGGCAGTCTCGACAAGACAGATGCTCAGACCAAGCCCAGAGGGCTCCAGATACACAGGCAATAATAAGTCGTGGACCCAGCTCTCAGATTTAAACAGAATCACTTGACCTGAGGCTTCCCATTCACAAGCAGCTGGGTCAAGCTCCTGTGCCTGTAAGGGACAAATGTCAGGAAAATGAGACTTTTTCTTATGGCCTTGGGAATGCCCCCGGTGACTTATTTGGTTCAAGGTCATATCATAAGTCGGTGCCGCTTACAGATTTTCTGACATTGGGCATCCACACGCTCGGGAACAGCCTCTTCTGTCCCCCGTGCGCACCCTCATCCTTTACCACAATTACCCGTCTTCCTGGCCGTTCTCGCCCACGAGAGCGTCTCCCTTCTCTGGGATCGTCGCTTACCTGGCAGCTGTCACGTGCCTCATATTTCGTTCATGTGGATTTTTGTGGCTTGTAGATTGTTTACACGAGATACGGGCCCATTGAAGGAATTCTAATTTGCTGATTACTTTGTGAGGTATAATCCTGTGACCTAGGTCCGACTGCTTCTGGGGGTTTGGAGGGATGAGCGCCCCGGGGCGCGTGGGGGCGTCACCCTCACTACCCTGGCTGCTCCCCCATGGGGGCGTCACCCTCACTACCCAGGCTCCTCCCTGTTGGGGGGCACCCTCACCTACCCTGGCTCCTCCCCCATGGGGCGTCACCCTCACTACCCAGGCTCCTCCCTGTGGGGGCGTCACCCTCACCCACCCTGGCTCCTCCCCTGTGGGGGGCGTCACCCTCACATACCCTGGCTCCTCCCCCATGGGGGCGTCGCCCTCACCCACCGAGGCTCCTCCCCCGGGCTATGGCTCACTGACCCACTAATTCGCTCCATTTCCGCTGCACCATCGACACAGGCCCAGTAGCCTCTTAGGTTGTAGCGAAGTTCCCGGATGTGCGGGCTGCACAGCTCGTCCCCAAACCGCCCAGGACAGTATCTGAGAGCGCGGGGCTGCTGCTGTGGCAGTGGTGTTGGTGGGGACGGGGTGCCCATCAGTGCCTGCAGGGGCGCGGCTGGCCTCCCCACCTGTGGGCTGGGCCGTGCCGGCAGCGCTGTGTGCTCTCACAACGGCGGACACAGCAGCAGACTCTGAGGGATTCTGAAGATCAAACATGGGGGCGATCAGAACAGTTTATTTGTTGGTGCAGCTGTTTCATGCGGAGGGCGCACCCGCCCCACCCTAGCCCTGCCCTGCCTCCGCTCCTGAGGCACCTGGTCAGGGACAGCGCCCCACGCAGGGGACCTGCAGGCTCACGGATGAGCGTTTTCTGCTAGGGGAGAAGCCCCGGGGTCTGCGGAAGCCCCTCGCGTCCCCGGCCAGGCCACGTCACGGGGAAGAGAGCGCTGGGTGTGCCACGGCACCCCCGGCACCTGGGCAAGTGCTTGACCGGCTGAGCACTTCAGGGCTTGTGATAACGAACGTACACAAAGGGGAGAAGGATAAGGAGGCAGCCGGCCGGGTCAGGAGACTGGAAACAGATCTGAAAACCACAAGGTGAAAACGCAGGCTCCCTGGGTCTTGCTGTTCGGACTTCGCAGGCCCCGACATGGAACCCGGGGGCTGGCCTGCATGCAGACTGCTGCTCTCGGCCCACACGGGTCTCACTGCTGTGTCCCTAGTCTCTTAAATCACACAGGCGTCTCCCTGCCTGACCGTCAGCAAAGACCCTGCAGGGTGTGGAGTTCCAGGACCCTGCCGCCTCCTGCACTGGAGGGCGCATGGGGGCCGGGCCTCTGCTCCACAGCTGAGGGCGAGCGGCGCCTCCTGGGAAGGCCACCAGCAAATGCTGACAGGTGCGGCCACTGAAATCCTGTGTGTGCACGTGTGCACGTGTACCTGTATGAGTTCGTGCACGTGTGTGTACCTGCGTGCATGTGTACCTGAGTGCGTGTGCATGTGTACCTGTGAGTATGTGCGTGTACCTGTGTGTGAGTGTGCACATGTGCATGTGCATGCATGTATATCTGTGTGTGTGCATGTGTATGCATGTGTGAGTGTCCATGTGCACATGTGTGTGCATGTGCATGTGTACGTGCATGAGTGTATACCTGTGTGTGAGTGCATGTGTGCCCATGTGTGAGTGTGTGCATGTGTACCCATGTGTGTGAGTGCATGTGTACCCATGTGTGAGTGTGCACCTGTGTATGTGTACCCGTGTGTGAGCGTGTGTGTGCATGTGTACCTGGGTGTAAGTATGTGCACACGTGCATGTGTACCTGTGTGTGAGTGTGTGCGTGTATACCCATGTGTGTGCGTGCGTGCATGCACGTGATACCTGGGTGTGAGTGTGTGCATGTGTGCCTGTGTGTGAATGTGCGTGTGTATGTGTGTGCATGTGTACCCATGTGTGAGTGTGTGCGTGTACATGTGTACCTGTGTGTGAGTGTGTGCACATGTGCCTGTGTGTGCATGTGGGAGGGCAACTTCTCGCTGTGTTAGGACTGGCCGACAAGACAATATCAGGCTGACCTTCAGAAGGCCTGCCTCCCTGGAAGATGCCGTCTCACGGTCGCCGGGGGGCCGCGTGTCTGTCCTTGGTGTCAAGGTGAACGGCACACCTGCGGCACACGTGCAGCCATCCGCACCTGGAGCTGGCTGCTCGGCTGTGCCCGGTTCTGGGGTGCCACTGTGCGGTCAGTGGCCACAGGGTGACAAATTGCCTCTCTGCCAGCGTTGGAGCTGTGACAGTGTCTCCATAGCCCCCTCCAGATGGGCCCAATTAAACTATTAGCCAATGAGCGAGTCTGACGGCTCCATTAGCAGCCCCCTGTGTTCACACAGACAGCTCAGGACGTGTCCTTACAGGAGCCGTGCCAGCCCCGCCTGGGGTGTGCGGCGCTTGCAGAGATGCCTGGGCCCCCGCCCGGCAGCTCCCTGAGACCCGCACGCAGCCGTGGTTGATGCGGGGAGGGGGTCGGCCGCAGCCCGCTGCCCTGCCTGGCCACAAAGCCGCTTCTCCTGGTGGGCTCGACTGCTTCTCCTGAATCCAGATGCCACGCCTTGTTAGCCAGATGCATGTCTCCCAACATACAGAACTATGGACATTGTAGACGGGGGCACCTGGGGGCTCTGTCGGTGAAGTGTCCGACTTCGGCTCAGGTCACGATCTCATGGTTCATGAGTTCGAGCCCCGCGTCAGGCTCTGTGCTGACTTCAGATTCTGTGTCTCCCTCTTCGTCAGCCCCTCCCTGGCTCGTGCTCTCTCTCTCTCAAAAATAAAGAAACATTTAAAAATGTAACTATTGCCACAGTAGAGACTCCCGCTTTCTGCATAGCGAGTGACAATGTTAGGAGCAAAGTGAGCATCTGGTCCAGAGCTCACTGGGCCCGGGGTGCGGTGATCTAAAGAGGAAATGGGTGTTCAATCTCACCCTTATGAGGAGTCTAAAAACAGCCATGTGCACGGAAGCAGAGACTCCACGGTGGTGGCAGGGGGCTGGGGCCCCGGAAATGGAGAGACACTGGTCCAAGGGCACAAACCTCCAGGTGTCAGATGAGCAAGTTTGGGATCTGGTGTCCTGCTTGTGACTGGGTCACAGCACTGGGCTGACAGATCCTGTGTTACGTGTTCTTAGGGGAACACTGTCCCCATGGCCACCACCGCATCGTCACAGGGCTGCAGGAAGCTTTCGAGGTGATGGACATGTGTGTGGCCTTGGTGCTAGTGAAGGTTTGGCTCACCCCAGACTCGCCGACTGTATGCATTAAATACAGGCAACGTTTTTACATGCCAGTCATACCTCAGCTCAACAGTAAAATACTAAAATAAAACAAACAAATACATACTACAGAGAAGCGGGGGCTGCCGTGGTCTGTGCTGCCCTCTGGCTGTCCCGGGGGCCTCCTGAACAGGGGCCCCAGCAGCCCCCGGGAGAGCCCACCTTCAGCAGGGGACACGGAGCGCTCTGTCTCATCCTTCCGTCTAAATGTTGTCTTATGAAACAATCAGTAGGAAATGTCAGTTCTTGAGAAACAATCAAGATAAATAAAGATAAAAAGCAGAAGGTTGGTGACAAGCAGAGAGTTAACAATAACACACCGGGAATTAAATGGATTTAAACGGGACCAGACAGTCCCGATGGCACGCCCTTGCGGGCTCGGTGGTTCGTGCGGCAGGCTGGGCCCTGTCCCTGACGGGTTTGGGTGCATTCTGGTTCGTCCCCAGGTTCCCTGAGGTTCTGGAAGAGCACGGAATGCTCTGTCACCATCCTGAGCACCAACTGTGTGCCTGGCCTCTGGGGACGCAGCCGTGAGCAGAAGGGACGGAGTCCCCACCCTGCGTGCCACTCAGGCGGGCTCTGGGGTCACCGTCAGTGGTTGGGGCCACTCTGTGCCCAGGGCTCGGGCCTTTCTGGTTTGTGTTCTCTTCTTCCCCGCCGACCTGTGCCCCCGAGCGAGGACCAGCGAGTCACACACACCCAGCTTCGTTCTGCGGTGTCACTGATCCTTTCCGCACAAGGAACGGATCTACGGGAATCCTCACCCGACGGGGTTGGTGTTGTGATTATATCATTGCCCAGTCTTTCCCCGCTGCCCTTGGGGGCAGCACATCTCTCTCTTCTGTTTCTCTTTGGACCTTTTCAGTCCTCATGAAACCAAACCTTCCAGGCTGGCCTCCCTGGCGCTGGAAAGTGTCACCACCATGAGGGATTAATGACGTGGTTTTGATAAGGACTGGGTGTTGCTAAACCCGACCGCCTGTTCTCCCTCCAGGGGAGCCCCTGCCTCGCTTCCCCTCTGACTTCAGTCCTGCATGAGACGGACACCCAGCAGCCAGTCGCTCAACCCCAGTGACGTGTGACTACGGATGTGTGTGCAGTGCGAACGGCTCTTCTCCGCCTCGCTTGCTGTGACCCGAGTTCAAGACCGACGTCCCCGGGAGATGTCACCCCACCCTCCAGGTGACGGGGATCCCGTCCTCCCTGACGGTGGGTGACAGCCCTTGTCTCCGTCACTAAGTCACACACTGCTTGCTCGTTTGGAATCTATCTGGAGCCAGGAGCTGTCCCCGCGTCCAAGTGAGAGGCTGAGCCCTGATGAGAAGTGAGAAGCAGGCCATGCGGGGGACCCCGTGGGCACCTGTGGGGCCTCAAGGCAGGTGGGGGAGGTGGTCGGGAGGGGCAGTGGCTGGCGGGTGCTGGCAGGGACAAGGGGACACGCAGCGGGGGGCCGAGGTGGGGTGCTGCCGGGGGGCGAACCTCCATCTGACCTTCGTGTGCCCAGGCGAGCTGGCCGTGGGGACACGGGCTCCACGTGCCAGGGCTTGTCCGCCACACCATACTGCTGAATGCCTCTGACTTCAGGACCAGTCCAAGGCCATGCACATAAAAGCCTCAGTAAATCCTGATCGATTGAATTGATTATAACGAATCGATTTCCTTTTCCTTTGAAACCTAAGGGCCTAATGCGGGGCTCGCCCTCCCAAACTGAGAGATCACGACCTGAGCCGAAATCAAGAGTCAGATGTTCAGCCGACTGAGCCACCCAGGTGCCCCCAGGATGATTTTTAATTTGGTTCTCGGTCAACAAGAATTGCGTTTAGTGCCCCGTTCATGCTCAAGGATGACAAAGAAGCGAGCCAGGGTGGCCGCCCTCCGAGAGCCCTCTGCTGCCTGGGGCCGGCCGCCTGCGCCTTCGGGGGTGAGATGGAGCCACGGTAGCAGGTATTGTCCGCACACGGCTTCTGGGAGAGGCCTGCAGTCTCGGTGCCCGGCTCTGCCCAGGTGCTGGTCACACTTTACCACCTCTCCTGCCACCCCTGCCCCACACCCCTGGCAACCCCTGACCGCTCAGCTCAGGCACGGAAGCCGCATCGGGTCCAGGAGAGGAGGCGCGTGACAACGTGGATAAGGAATCCACGTTTGTAGAAAACTAAGAGCAATATTCTAACTCATGTAAATATATAGGATGATACGGATTTAAAATACGGCTATTATCTCTTGACCGTGATAAGGAGAAATCAGTCCACTTTCAAACAGAAAAATCGATCAAGAAATTAGCAAAAAGGACATTCTCACAACCACAGGAAGATAAGTGGACTCATAGACCTACAGAAATACTTTTTTTGGTAAAACATTTGCATTAATTTCAAGAATAGGGAACTAATTATTAAAAATATATTTTATTTCTGATTGCACAAGTGTAGACATCTGCTATTCAATGGGTATAAAGTTTTAGTTATGCAAGATGAGTACGTTCTAGAAATCTGCTCTAGAACACGATGCCTATAGTTAATCTAATCGTATGCCCCTGTAACGCATTCAGGTTAATATGCATAAACATACCCCATTCCTGTTTAAAACTACATTGTGTGAAGCTATATTGGATCTAGAAAAATTTCTTTACATTTAAGTTGTGCCCTGAGCACAGTAACTGGGTGCCTGGGAGCCCCTGTCACACATGTCCCCAGCAGGGTCTTTGCCCAAGGCTGTGGCCTGCAGGAGGGCTGCCCAGGCTGACCCTGGCAGGAG
>NC_043709.1:135870492-135872489 GCF_006229205.1 Suricata suricatta | reverse complement strand
GAGCCCCCTGGGCGAGGTGAGGATCCCTCACACACGGTGCGAATCTCGTCTGTACTTCATCTATAAAATGACGTATGAATGTACTTTTCCAGGTAACTGAAATGGACCAACTTGAGAGTAAGTTCTGTAATCAATTTGAAGCATTTTTATTAATATATTTCTGGGTATTTTATTTAACTTCCTTGCCTTTTTAAAGAGAAGACACATAATGATCTAAACTTTTTAAGGCACATGATCACCCATGTGGGTATCAATTAATATCCTGAAAGGTAATTTAAAATAATTCCCTTTGAGTTAATAGAGCGTTCAGAACAGTTTACGCTTCTCTGAGGGTCCCAGACGTCCTGAGATCCTGGGACCCTCAGGCTTCACTGTCTCCATCACCTGTCACTTGCCATGGATCCAGAGAGAGACAGAGACAGAGGGAGGGGAGGATGGTACCCAGACACACAAACGTCCGTGCTTCCATCTGTTACAAAGTGTGCACCTTGGGACGCCTGGGCCGCTCAGTTGGTTAAGTGACTTTGGCTCAGGTCATGATCTCACCGCTTGTGAGTTCGAGCCCCATGTTGGGCTCTGTGCTGACAGTTCAGAGCCTGGAGCTGCTTCAGATTCTGTGTCTCCCTCTCTCTCTGCCCCTCTCCTGTTTGTGCTGTCTCTGTGTCTCTCAAAAACAGATTAACGTTAAAAAATTAAAAAAAATGAAGTGCGTGCCCTTGTGAACAACATATCCTTGATTTCACAAAAGGCCCTGATGCTTAACCCCGGGTCCTTAAGGTCTGTGAGTCTGCTGTGCTGCTGGCGATGTGAGCCTTGAACTTGGCTCCGCCCCCGAACACGGTCTCCTAGGGCACCTGCGCTCACTGTGTCTGATTGGCTGTGGTGATGTAACAGTTTACAGTGAGGCCTTGGTCGTAGGCTGCATGTTTGAGCTGTTCTCCAGGGGGGCGAGGGAGGGGGACGGGGTGGCTGCCGCGCCCAGAAGCGGAGGTGTCGGGAGGGACCAGACAAGGGCAGGTGGCGAAGAAGCCAGGCGCTATAGGACGGAGAACTCAGAAACCCCCCTTCCCAAGGCAGTGTGTTCCATGACTTGTTGCTTTGTCGTGTTTGGGCAGCGGTGCCCGCCGAGCTCGGGCCCCTGTCTGAGGAGCGACCCCTCCCCAAGCCCCATGTCCCCGGCGCCGTGCGGAAGAGGTCTTCTGATTCTGTCTCTCTCGGCGGCAAATTTCTTCAGATCTAGACTTTCGAAAAATATGAAAGGAGTGAGCTGTTATTAATCAAAGCTCAACGGTATTTCTCAGCTTCAATGAGCTGCTTCTGGTCTTGCTTCAGACTTTAATTAACGGTTTCCTCACTGCGCGGGCGGCGCGGCTCAGCCCTGGGGAGGAGGCGAGGCGCCCGAGGGTCCGAGACACCCCTTCCTCCACGTCCGAGAGTTCTTCCTCTTTTCAGGCCACAGTAAAAGTACTCTTTGTGTTCCTCTCATGGAACATTCTCAGACAATTTCTTCTCTCCTCCTCCTCAGCTTCCGGCAGATTACGGACACGGGACACCGTGACCGTCCTTCTGGACAGACGTCTCCTTTGCCAGAAGCAGTTACCGACAAGCAGGTTTCAGGAGGCTTCCCTGGACTTGGGCATGGCGTCCCCTGCGGGTCAGGATTCCAGGCACAGACGTCAGCAGAAGTGCCTTCGTCGGGGGGCGTCCCCGGAGGCACAGAAGTCCCTGGAAGCCCGAGATGCCATCTTGGGTGTGAGTGTGTGCGTGTATCTCCCTCTGGCTCTCTCTCTCTCTCTCTCTCTCTCTGTCACTCTCTTTGGATCACTCTGTCTCTCTCTGTCTCCTTCTCTGGCTCTCTTCCTCTTTCTCTCTCTCCCCCTCTGTTTCTCTCTGTCTCTCTCTCTCTTTCCATCTCTTTTCCTCTCTCTCTGTCTCTATCTCCCTCTCTGTCTCTCTCTTGTCTTCTTCTCTGGCTCTCTTTCTCTCTCTCTCTCTCT
>NC_043709.1:135856419-135870392 GCF_006229205.1 Suricata suricatta | reverse complement strand
TCTCTCTCTCTCTCTCTCTCTCTCTCTCTGTCTCCTCCTCTCTCTCTCTGACTCTCTCTGTCTCTGGCTTTCTTTCTCTCTGTGTTTCTCTCTTTCTGTCTTTGTCTCTGTCTTTCTCTCTGGCCCTCTCTCCATCTCCCTCTCTCTCTTTTACTCTCTGTCTCCTTCTCTCTCTCTCTGACTCTCTCTGTCTCTCGCTTTCTCTCTCTCTCTGTGTTTCTCTCTTTCTGTCTTTGTCTCTGTCTCTCTCTCTGGCCCTCTCTCCATCTCCCTCTCTCCCTTTTACTCTCTGTCTCTCTCTCTCTCTCTTTCTGGCTCTGGCTCTCTCTGTCTCTCTCTATGGCTGTCCCCCACCCTGTCTGTCTCTGGCTCCCTGAGGCCCGCTCTGGTGACGAGGACCGGGGAGCCCCCCGGTCCCTGTGCTGCCCTGCATGGGCCGCAGTCATGCACCTGCCTGACCCCCGGAGCGGAGCCCCACCCCCAGTGCGGTGATGTGGGTGACGTGGGACCGCGTGCTGTCCCTTGGGCATCGCCCGCCTCCTCCTCTCTGTCTGAGCTGCCGGGCTCCAGCCAAGTGGGGAGAAAAGGTTCTTTGGAGATTGATTTTTTCCCAGACACTGTGGTTCTGTTCAATTGAATTCACTCAAGTTGCGGTTAACATAAACACCACAGAGAGTAGGACATGTCAAATTAGCAGCTTTGCAAATCTCCTGTTAATTGTCAGCCTAATTAAAAAATTGCTAATTATAATGTTTATAACTTCAAATAACTGCTCAGCTATAAAGTACGGCCTGTCAGGTGTAAACAGGGGACTGGAGGGAAAAAAAATCAATCGACATCTGTTAATTTATCAGCGGCGGGACACCAGACTGGAAAATGGACCGCCTATCGCACCGTGAATCTGCGTCGCAATAAAAAGACCAATTCATCGAACACCTGCCTAATAACTGATAAGGGCCGCGCCCGCCCGCCCGCGTCTCCGCCGGACTCCCGCCAGCCGGGGCTGGGGCGCCCGGAGCGGGCGCTGGAGGCAGAGTCGCGGGCAGAACGCCCCTGTTGGACCCGAAACCTGGCCGCAGCGGCGCCCAGCACCGTGCTGTGCGGCCTGGGAAACAGAACACCCTAAACACTCGTATCCAGACGGCACCCCTGGGGCTCTGGGCCCCGCCCTTCCTCCTGACTCCCAGAGCAGCGCTACCGCCGGACGCCTGGGCCAAGGAAGGGGAACAGCGACCCCAGATCTAAGACCTGGGTCGTCCGGCGGCCCGGTTCCGGCCCTTTGCGAGCTCGCCCGCGTCCGCGCAGAGCCGCCCATACCGACGACGGGGCGACTCTCGGCTCCCTGACCCTGTTGGGGGCACCTTCTCTGCCAGGGTCCCCCGCCTCCCAGAGCGGGGCCTCCTGCCCTCCCCGCCCTCCCCCTGCGCCACACCCCCAGTCTATCCTCACCTGCAGCCGCCCCCCACCCCCGGCCTCCGCCTGCCCGGGGAGTAAATCTGAGAGGAAGCGGCCAGCTGTGTCACCCTCAAGGCGCAAAGACGGAACAAAGTGGTTCCGGACTCGTGAGGTCGGCGAACAGGGGCCTGGTCAGGGCCCAGACCCAGGGCCGGGGTGTCCCCCTATTATGCTTCCCTGCGCTCCCTGGACCCCGCCTCCGGGTCTGACCCTCAGGAGGGGTGCTCCAGGGCCGAGGGCAAAGCTCCCTTGCCTCCCGACGTCCACACTTGGGGCTTGGACTTGGGGCTCTGTTCACGGTCGGCCCTTCCTTTCTCCCATCCCGCACACTGGCCCTGCCGAGTCAGGTTCCCGGGTCACAGCGGGGCATGCCTGCTGGAGGAGGGGACCTCCACGTCCCTGCCCCACCCGCCCTTTGTCCCACCTCCTCATCGGCAGAGAGAAAGCGTGAGGGCGGCCACCTCCGTGGGCCCAGCGTCTTCTCCTTTTCTTCTTCCCTCGTTGGGATGGCTCGCATCTGTCCCAAGAGCCTGAAGAGGCTCCGCGGTCTGGGGCCCCCAGCGACGCAGCGGGGGCGGGGAAGCCCCGAGGGGCACAGGGCCCCGGCAGGAGGGGCGCAGCTCCCCGGACGAGCCGGCGGGGCATCCGAACAGCGGGAGGCTCGCTGGCAGAGAGCGGCATCACTGAGTTGGCCCCTGCCTGCCGCCGTGTGCCCATCGTCTGCATCCAAATCATCTGCCGGGAACATTAGAATTCTCCCACGTGCGGAGGAGACACCTTGGGTGTTTATGCTCCTAACCTGGCCCTAATCTCCTGAGCGACAAGGCACGGGCCTTCCCTCCACGTCCACTAAACCACGCGGCTTGGCGGGGGTGGGGGGCAGAGGATGGGGAAGAGCTTGACGGGGTCACACGGATGCTCTACTTTGTCGCTCGCGTGTGGTGAGCGGAGTGGCCCCTAAAAGTGTCCTCACCCCAGGCCGGAACCTGAGGGTGTCACCGTATGTGGCCAGAGGGGCTTTGCAGATGTGATTAAGGTGACTGAGTCTGTGTGGAATGTCCGGCGCCCGCGTCTGATCACCTCAGAAGCCAAGCAGAGACCCCTCCCTCACGCAAGTCAGAGACGTAGCAGAGAGGAGACGCCGGGAGATTCCTGGCGGGGAGGCGACCCGAGTGCAGCGGGGTCATGGAGGTTACCGGAGGGAATCCATTCCGCGCCCCCAGGAGCAGAGACTGGTCCCTGGGGCTCAGCCCTGCAGGGATGGGCTGGTCGGCTGGCCCGGACCTGCCCGGATGTCTGCCCCAGGGACTGTGGGGTGACAATGGCTTGTGTAAAGGCGCCAAGCAGGTGGTGAGCTTCCTGCAGCAGCAGGACCTGGAATGAGCCGTTTCCTCCCCCAGGGAACTGCCACCCCGGCGGCGGGTCCTCACAGTGACTGGGGCTCTGGGGTCAGCGGTAGCCCCTTGAAACCCGCAGCTTGCAGGGTGTCAAAGAGAGAAGAAAGGGCCTGGCCCACTTCCCACCCAGCAGCAGCCTCGTGGCCGCCAGGCCGCCCCGGGGCAGCAGGCGAGTCCTCCGCAGGCCGCCCCGGGGCAGGAGGCGAGTCCTCCGCAGGCCGCCCCGGGGCAGCAGGCGAGTCCTCCGCAGGCCGCCCCGGGGCAGGAGGCCTGCTCTGCAGGAGATGGCATTTCTGGCCCTGGTGGAGGCGTCTGGCTGTCGGCTTGGGGACCTTTGCACGCATCAAGACCGCGAGCGTGAGCAAGAGCGGGGTGACCACCGGGGCGCCGTGACCCGGGGGGACGGAGCAGCCCGTGATGGGCACGCCCCCGGGGAAAGCTGAGTGTGGACCGGTGCGGGGCGTGTGGGGCTGGTCGCCGTGTTCGATGTGAGTGTTGGACAAAACCGGTTAATAAGCCACCACGGTGTGTAATTAACGTGTTTTCACGTGGACGGACGGTGTTTGGGGGCAGTGTTGGGCTTACAGAAAAAGTGGGCAGAGAGAACCCCACTTCCGCAGGTGCTGTGTCCCCTCGCGCACCTTGCCGGGTGACAGCACGGGACACAACGGGGCCGCGTGATTATCAGCTGAACTCACGCGTGGGTGGGTCGCTGGGGTCCAGCTCTGAGGGCCTCGGGGGAAAGCGGATCTGCCCCGTGGGCCTCATCCAGAGCACTTTCCCTGCCCCCAGAGTCCTCTGTGCCCCCCGTCGCCCCCGCCCTGGGGAGCACGGATCTGTTTACCGTCTCCGTGGACCTTTCCAGAGGGTCACAGAGCTGGAGTCACACTGTGTGGCTCCTCCTCAGATTGGCCTCTTGCACTCAGTAATGTGCACTCAAGTTTGCTCGTGTCTCTTTGTGGCTTGCGAGCTCATTTCTCTGCAGCGCTGGACAGCGTCCCGCTGGACCACGGCTCATCCTGCGCCTACCGACGGGCGCCTTGGTGGCCTCCACGCTCCGCGGGCAGGGGCAACGCTGCTGCAGACATCGCCCGCCCGCTTCGCTGTGGACGCACGTTTTCGACGTTCTGGTTGATACGAAGGGCTGTGACTGCCGGGTGGAACGGGCAGCGTGTGCTTAGCCTCGGGAGGAGCCCCCAGGCCGTCCTCCAGCCGGCCTGCCGCCGTCCCCGAGGGCTCCTGCCCAGGAAGCTGAGGTCAGGCCTCCTCGTAAGCCGCCTCAGGGGTCAGAGGACGGCGTCTTACCTATGACCCTTGTCCCCTGCGGGGCGCACGCCGGGGGCGAGGTGTTTGAACCTACTGCCCAGGTAGCGATCTTGGCAGACGGCCGCATGCGCGCTGGCACCAACTTTACAACGATCACAACCAGCAACGCTGGGGGTCAGCGTTCCGATCCGGCCGACGGGCCCACGTCCCCCCGGGGGCGTCTCTGTGTGGCAGCGGACATGGCGCCTTCTGTACCCGCTGAGCCGTGCGGGTCCCACTGCTCACAGTGACACCAGAGAAGACGCAGATGAGGGAAATAAAGAAAACAGATCCCTACTGGGAGGCCACAACGCCGAAACCCGAGCAGACCCAACGACAAAGGCCCCACACCAGTCGCAGAATACAAGGCCTGCCGAGTGAGCCCCGGAGCAGGTGGACGGAGGCCCGGGCCTCGTCACCAGAAGCGCGGGAGCTGCTGGACGTCCCAGCCTGACAGCCCCTCGTCTCCCAGAGGGAGGCAGTGGAGTCATAATTAAAAAAGAAAAGCTTAGGTCACTGCTAACTTCTGATCTGAGCATCTTTAATTTCAGTGATTTCCCCCGGCTCCATTGCTTATTGCCCTAGATCCTTCTTTAATATTTAAAACTCCGCGTAACAGTTCATATTAAAGCTTCGCCAGTGTTTCTGGCTGTTGTGAAGAGCATGCAGCGGGCCTGTGTGCAGACGTTGCACTTGGGCACTGGCGAGGGGCCAGGGGGCCCACGTGGGCCTTGGATGTGGGGCGCTCACGCGGGGTCTGCGGGACGTGCGGGTGCATGCCGTCCAGCCGGGTTAGAGCCGGCGCGGACCTCAGAGTCGTCTGATGGGCTCGGGTTTCAAGCAAGCCGCCCCAAATTCAGAGGCTTTGTGGCTTCGCTGGCCCCTGGGGAGGTGGTCAGTGCCTGCACCTGCCCCCTGCCAGGGGACCAGGGACCATGAAGAGGAGTGCCAGCAGCCACGAAGTAGCCCAGGGACTCAGACTCCTCTGTCCCAAGGGAATCCATAGCAGAGAAATCGGGAGTGATGGTCCGGTGTGACCGTCTGGGGTCCAGGGCGGAGCTCTGGGAAGCTCCCCGGAGATCAGACTCTTCCCAGGGGCCCTGCTTCCCCAGAGGGGCCCCCGCCGGCAGCAGTGAGGCCGCTTAGGTTTGCAGAACCTCGGGGCTCCCCCCAGGCAGAGCTCCATGCCCAGAAGTGGGCGAGTGAGGGGTGGAGGACATCTCCGGTCAGAGCCAGGCACATGGGACCCCCGCCCCGGAGTCCACAGGCGCCCACTAGCATGCACGGGAAGAGGGACCCTCTGAGGCCCGGAGATGAGGGAGGCCACAGGGCGAGGCCCTGTCCGGGGGACGTGACCCCGGGCAGCACAGGGGGAGCTGAGCCCCGGATGGACGGGCCCGGAAGCAGCCCCTGTGTGCAGAGATGGGGACACAGGCTCACCGTACCAGGAAGGGACGTTTTGAGAGTCGGGACAGGGCAGGACGGCGGAGCAGGGGGTGCGGAGGAGCCGGCCTAGGTCGGGGCCGTGGGGGCAGCCGCCTGCCCTGTCTGTGGCCGCCTGGGGCCTCCCAGCAGCCTCTCTTGCGCCCGCCCACCCGGGGTCCGGCACCAGGAGGGGCTCGGAGCCTGGCGGCTCTTTTCTCTGGGACCCGGATGCAGGGCTACTGATCCCCTGAGCAGCACTTCCCCAGGGACACTCCAGATGCGTCCCATTTCCAAGGACCCCCGCCCCTCCCTGTTCCATCTTCTGGGGGGGTTCCGTGACCTGCCCTGCTCTGGTGCCACGTCCTCCTCAGTCAAAGGACAATTTCAGAAGTTGCGTCAGCAACACCCTTGTCATAACTCAGTCTGTAGCGTTTACTCCAGATCTGATCTTGAGGTTACCGCTTGTCTTGTTTTGTGAAGAGCCCCTAGCGGTGGGAGCATCAGACTCACAGGGGGATGCAGTGCCCGCCAGCCTCTGGCGCGGTGGACTGATGTTTGCAAGAGTCCGGGCTGTGGGCATGGCCGGCGTGCACCGGCACCAGATCTCCCAAGTGCTGCTGGGAGGCTCTGACAGCATCTGTCCAACCGGCCGGAGTCCGTCAGCGGTCTGGGAGACCCGGCCGCTGGAGAGGCACCCAGGCACGTGTGGCAAAGCTGCGTGCGTTTACGCACCGTCAGAGTCTGTGGACTCTGAAGTGACCCTGTCACAACCAACTAACAACGCAGGTGTTTTCACGCCGTTACTGTTATTACAGAACTAACACCTGTGTTAGCAGTTGGATTCAGGAGATGGCGTGGCACGGGTCGGAGATAGTTTTGTGTGAGACACTATTTGCGTAGATGGTCCCGAATAGATTTTCATTCGCAACCATAGATTTCACGGTCTTGTCTCATTGGAAAGTTCAGGATGATAAGTCAAACGGCAAATTAAACGTCACGTGATGATTAGCCAGGTAGTGTGAGCTCAGACCTAAGATTCCTCTGACTCTCCCTCTCTCTCTTCTCTTTGGGTGATCGGGACAGAAGCACATGGTTTACGAGGGTCAGAAAACGTGGGAACGTCTCATTTTGCGGTTTTTAAAGGACGAAACAGACAAGCGGATGCAGCGTGGGTCAGCTGAGCCCTCATCACACCGCGCACCCAGTTACAAATGGGGCTCTTTGTAAACATCTTTGCCAATAAAAACATTTTCATTTTGTAGATAATACCAGAGAGAGTCCCAAGGAAATAAATCACGTGTTTCTAAACAGCGATTGCTCGAAAGAAGCAAACTAAGCCATTTTCCCGTCTCCACTGGAACTGAGGGACCCCGATTTCTACAACTGAATATTCAAAGGGTTGTTTACCATAATTGGGAGACGCTTGACAGCCCACATCTAGCAGGCTTCAAAATAGGCTCTAAATTATTTGTTGCAAGCCCTTTACATAAATGAGCAAGAGTGCTGTTCAATTGTCCTAGGAAGCTACTCATTAGAGGCACTTCGGGGGTATCCTGAGTGATTTCTGAACGCGATGATAAGATTCTGATTTTCTGTTTTTGTATCCGTCTCCTTCTCGAGCTCCAAGTGTAGTGTCTCTCTAGCTCAGTGGCCTTTCACAAAAACAGTCCTAGAGCAGAAAAGTGGACGTCCTGGGGAAGGGCCGTGTGGCCTGAGAGCGGCGTGCTGGCCCGAAACGTGAGGTCGGTCCCCCCGGTGACGAGGGCTCTGTCCTGGCCACGCTTCGCTTCTGGTGTGACTGAGGGTCCCGCTGAGCCGTGTGTGGAGCAGCCCCACCCGGCCGTGACCGCCAGCCAGGCCTCTCCGCCCTGAGCCTGGGCGCCCACCAGCGGCTCCGGGGAATCCTCCGTCTGCTCTGCTCCCGCTGCCCTGTCTCCCCTCGGCGCGGCCATCTCCTCGAGGTCGTCCTTGCCGGCTTTCACGCAGCCCGGGCTTGTGACAGTTCCACTGTGAGAATGACCAAGTTCATCCCAAAATGAGGTGTGAAGGTCAAAATAAACTTGGCCAAGTTTAGACCCTCGCTTGAGCTGTTAGTGCAGCGGAAGGCCCCTCAGATGCATATCTGGAGACAATTACCGGTAGTTTAGGTCGACATCCGAAAGCTAGGACTTGCGGCGTCCAAGCTCTGACCCTCACACCCGTGGGTTAGACGCGGCGGGATGTCTGTGCGGCACCCTCACAGGCAGGAGAGCGCCCATCCATGGGCACGCAGCTCGGGGAAGGCCAGGGCGGGATCCCAGAGAGCAAAGAACCGTCGGGAAGACCAGGGGATCAGCCACGTGGTTTTGATCCAGGCACGGGCCGGTCAGGCCTGCTCACCCTCGCTGGCTCCCTGGCGCGCAGGTGCCTTCTGCTCCGAGCTTTGCAGCCAGCCAAGAGCTGTCCTGCTGAGCCTGAGGATGTGTCCTGTGAGCCAGACTGTCCCCGACGGTGGGGGTTAGATTAAAGGCTCCCCCGCTTGAGGTTTCTTGGACCCCCAGCCCGTGCAGACCACACAACCACAGAGCCGTCCGGGCACCTGCAGCTGTGCGGAGGCCTGGGGACGCCCTAAGGCCTAAGGATTCTAAGCGGGAGACGGAGGCCCCAGTCGGCCCCAGAGGGAGCCCTCCCTCACCTGCCCCTCGCCCCCGAGTGCGGGAAGCCCACACGTGCGTGTGCACACGCACACACACACACACAGAAGGAGCACACAGGTGTCTGGCACATCCGGCCCCAGGACTCCGAACCCGGACCGTGTCCGGTTCTGGCCGGGGAGGTGTGGCCGCAGTGAACTCTCAGCCTTGCAGATGGGGGCGGTGGGGACACTCACCCAGCAACTGCCCCTGCCCATCGTCCTCCGTTGGCACCGCACGTTTGGCTGTGACTCGTATTTCAGGTGCATGGCTGTGAGTCCAGAAGTTCACATTTGGGGTTTGCGTGGCTGGAGGTGAACCCGTTTCTTCTGAGCGTGTGGCGCTGAGTGGGCAGCACCTGTGCCCCTCCGACGCGGAACACGGGTCTGCGGGCGCTGAATCTGGCCGGACGTGGATTTCGCTTGGGCCACATTATTTTTAAAAATTTTAAATCATCTGTCACTTTGAAAACTAGGAATTTTTACATTAAGATTGGGGTTATTGGTGTCCCCTGACAGAGCAGGTGTGAGCCCTGGGCCCTCCCCAGGTGATGGCACCATGCTGGTCCTGATTCGCTCACGTCTGGGGTGCGTGTGGAACCCCGCAGGAAATTCGAGGCCTCGGACTTCATAGCTGCCCCCCAGTTCCTGGGCACAGAGCTGGGATCAGACTGCGGGCGTCCTGAACTGTCTGGCCTGTTTCACTTCCTGATGTGCGTCCGGGTGATCAGGCTGGGCTGTGGTGGAAATTCCCACACAGCGGTTTTCAGACAACGGGAAACTCAGACACGGAGGAGGGAGGGGCGGGAGGTGGGATGCAAGACCACAGATAAACGTGAATTACATTTACGGCACATCTACCGAACGCGTCAGCTACACAGCTCAGCCTTTTTCTTATTTTGATTTTTAAATAAAATGTCAGATTCTTTGTATGGAAAGAAAACGAAAGGTCAAACGCGGGTAATTTCATCTTTCTGCCACGCACCCACTTCTCAAATATAACTTCCCAGGCCTGCTGCCTGTTCTCACGGTTCCTCTGTTCCTCCTTTGTGGGGTGCTGAGCCCGGTGTGGGGTGCCGAGGACCCTGGGAAGGCCCCGTGGGCAGCCCCCTCCACACGCATGCTCTCCTGTGTCAGAGCCCATGGTCTCTCTCCCATCTCTGAGGTCTCACGAGACAGGCTTCCGCTCTTGGGGTCCGGAGGGGGTGCTCCTCTCGCGGATGAGGCTGTGGTGCTGGCAGCGCCAGCCTGGGTGGGGTAACCCCGAGTCTGTCACCACCTGAGAGTGCCAGAAGGAGCTATGTGCCCGGTCCGGCCCCTCTGATCGCACGCCCCACAAAGCTTAGGGGCTGGTACTCCCCCACACTGGCCCAAGCCGAGCGGAGCCCACCTGCCGCCTGTGGGGGCGCATGCACGCCCTCTCAGGACGCCCCATCCCCTTGGTCACCACCATCAGCCTGCGCTGTCAGATCGCGTTCTCTGGCACTGCCGTCCCTCCCTGGACTGCTCAGCTGCATGAGCGCCCCGTGCGAACCAGGGCTGGGGCCTGAACCCGGGGCACCCAACAGACCCGTGTCACTGGAATGAATGCCAATCTGCCCAAGTATTACTGTGACTTTTCATGAAGGCACTGGGCTCAGTCGTTCTCGGGAAGTGATTACAGGCATGTGGGGTCATCTCCTCGGGACTTTCCGTGCCCCAAGTATGGGATAAGGTGGATGGCAGCGTCTGTTTTCCAGGGTTTCCTGTGGACTGAGTCAGTGTTTGCAAACGACTTGGAGCATGTGGGAAGCGTGTGACGTGAGGGCAGACAGCGTGTGGATAACCTGATTGCAGGCGTGCGGAGACTTCCCTGCCCCCACGGCGGGGGCGGCGCAGGCCGGGGCGTCAGGGGAGAGGGAGGGCTTTTAGGAGCGACCTGCTGGCCGGCTGCCCAGGAGCCAGGCCTTATGTTGGAGTGCTTTTCATAACGTTCTCTCTTTCTCCACCTCAGAGCAAACGAGTCTTTGAAAGACCCATTTTTTAAATCCTCCATGTGAGAAAACTGCCGAGGGGGTGGCCCCGGAAGCTTCAGGTGCGTGGTCCTAGGTTTCCCCCGAGAGAGTGACCTCTGCGCTGAATTCCAGGGACTCAGCCACATTCACGTGCACTGCTTGCCTTTGGCTTTGTGGATTCGCTTGGTTGGCGTTTTGAAGGGTTTTAGTGGCGTTCCGCTTTTCGGGAGGTGACACGTGTCATAATATGAGTTTGACCAACAAGGCGCTGCCTCGCAGCACAAAGTCGAGCCAGAAGTTGGTGCGAGCTCATACGGAACCCTGACGCCTGGGATTTGACGGACGGCCTGGGGAGCGCCGGCCCGACCCCGGGCTGCTGGCGGCATGCCCTTCGTCCGCCCGTCAGCTGGAAAGGTTAAGGAGCGCATGTGGGCTTTGATTTCTGGTCTTTGGGTCATTCCATGATCCGTGTACTCGACGTGGCCCTCAGCCCAGTTCTGCTCCCTGACCAGACACGAGCAGAGGGAGGAGGGAAATGTCGCCCCGGGAAGTCGGCTACTTGAAAACACACCGAGGAAATTTGAAGTCCTTCAAACCAGAAAGGTCTTCTGTCATTTCTACAATGGCATCGGAAGCACGGGGCTGGGTTGTGGATTCAGGGCCACGTGGACTGACTCTCACTGGAACCAGCCGCCGTTCTTGGAGCTGGCTTCCGCCTTGGTACCAACGGGATGCCAATCCGACTGTTTCCAGAGGACCTCAGCGAGCGACACTTACGGCACAGTGTGTGCTCGGCAGGCGCTCCTTGGACAGGACAGGACCATGGGCTCCGGCTGCCCGGAGCGTCTGTCTTGGAGAAAGCCCGTGTCACAGGCAGCGGACAGCTGAACTCTGCTTTGAATGGCAGCTCGGGGAGCGGATCGGGCAGTTCTGAGTCCTCCTAACCTTGGGACACAATGCACATTCTCGGGAGCCCAGTGACTGGCCCGCTGGATGAAGACATGCACCAGGGATGTGTGTGCACACAGCCCCTTTGGCAGAACGCTGCCTGGATTTCTGGCTCCGTCATCACGGCCCGGGGCACAGGTGCATCTGGCCTCCAGGGCCGCCAGGTGTGTGCTGGGACACGAAGGCCGTTCAGCGGCCTGAGCGGCCCGGGCACCTGTCGCTGAGGGGGATTAGGGAGTCACTAAACCCTGCTGGTGACCAAAAGCCAGGGAGTTCCTTCCATGGAGCCCCCTCTGTGCTGGGCTCACGGACCGTACACTCTAACGCCCTGGGCTGTGCTCACGGTCAAGGCTTCCTTGGATGGGCTCCGGCATGTGACCGTTGGCTTTTATAGACTTAGGTGTTTTTGTTAAAAGCTCATGAAAATTTTATGGTGAGATCTTTGAAGCACATGCTGACACTACATTCAGAGAAAAATAGCTCATTTGTTTTAATAATGTGTCTCAGAATCACATGTGACCATGTTAGCTGCTCAGCGGTCTGTGGGACCTCCCTCCTCTCCACTCCCGCGGAGTCTAGGGGGAAGGAAACACAAGGTCTTAGCAGCATCTGGGGGTTTATTTTTAAAACTCTCAGGACCTTACTTTCTCTGACATCCTTGGTCTTTATTCCAATTTATTATTATTATTTTTAAGGTGAGAAAGTAGTTGCTAAATGAAGTAATGGGCACAGCAGAGCCACGAGGCTGGGGAGAGGTCAGGGCCATCACAGGCCATCAGGAGGACGGGGCACACCCCTTTCTTCTTAAACCCTTCTTCTTGCCCCCCTGTTCCTGAGTAAGAGGCCCTGTGCCCTGTTCTGGCAATGTACCCGGGCTGGCACCTGGCCACGGGGGACTGGACGTGGGGGGGGGGCGCCACCACCCACGGCCAGGGACCCCGCTCTGCGCCCCGAGTGCGGGGTTCTGCTCCCCACGGCCGCCTCGACACCCCTGAGCATGGCTCACCCAAGACCGAAGTCTGGAAAATAGAGGCCCTACTAGGAACGGACGGACCTGTAAGCTCTTCCCAAAGGACACTCTTGGGGCCCCTTCATTCTGTCTCTCTCTGGAAAAGGCAAATCATGTCTCGACGTGTTTATTTGTGCTTTCTACTGAGAGAATAAAAACACAAAGGGGCTCCCGTTTGGAGCCAGAAGCGAGCCCCCCGGGGTTCAGAGCAGGGTCTCTGTATACTTCCCCAGGCCTCTGCTCGGGTTTATCAGAGCCTGATTTGTTGTGTTTTGTTTTATTTTATTTTATTTTATTTTATTTTATTTTAGAGAGAGCACGAGTGTAAGCCGTGGAGGGGCAGTGGGACAGAGAGAGGACGAGCAGCGCAGGGGCACATGGAGAGAGAGAGAGAGAGAGAGAGAGAGAGAGAGAATCCCAAGCAGGCTCCCTGCTCAGCGCCGAGGCCATGTGGGGCCGGGTGTCACCGCCCAGGGGTCCGATCTGAGCCAAGATCAAGAGTCCACCGCTCAGCGGACTGACCCCCAGGCGCCTGTTCTGATTTCTCTCCATGACTTTGTTGTTCGGTTTTTGCAGTAAAGTTGCAGGAGCACAGTCAGCGCTTGAGCGACACGGTGTTCCTGGGACTCAAACACTGAAATGGGAGCGAGACCGACCTGATTTCTAGGACGGAGAGGCTGGGCAGGTTTCCTGCCCGCGCCTGCAGGAGGGGAGCCGGCCGCGGGGCCCGGGGCAGCACAGCCGCCCCCCACCCCACCAGCCCTGCTGGTAGGGTCTCCGCTGCCTGTCCCTGGTTCTCCGCACGAAGGAGGTGGCGGTGCACCGGCCCCACTGGGGTTCCCTCCCACCTTCCTGCCGCGTGGTTCTGGCGGAGGCGCCCCCAGCCTCCTGCGTCACCATCGCCCCCACACCGGCCGCACACCCCTGCCCTGCCTGCCCCGCAGACCCTGCGCGCCAGGCTCCCCTCGGCGCCCCGGGGCCCCAGCTCCGAGCGCTCCGTATTTCTAGTTACTCTTTGTGAACAACACGGCGTCTTTTCACAGACAGCTCGTGGGCACCGCGAGGTTCGGAGTCCAGCAGCTCCTGTCTCCAGCAAAGTCCAGCAGGGCGACCGGGACACCCAGGGGCTGTGGGAGGGGCAGGCAGGGTCAGTGCCCAGGGGTGCGGGTGTGACGGGGGGGGGGGGCCCTGCCTGAGGCCCGAGGCCAGCCCTGGCGTGGCCCCCTTCAGTCCCCTCTGTCCCTCCGGCCACCTGCACCCGTGAGCCCGGGAGGTGGGGGTGGGGTGAGCGGTCTGCAGCCGCCTGCAAACCTGGAGCCCCACACACTCCTCGGGCGGCCTGCCCACCGGAGCGCCTCCCGGCACCTGCAGGGACTTGGAGGGAAGGGCTCCTTCCTCTCCCCTTGCAGGACATCCGGCCGTGAGCCCCGCCCCCCAGATCACGGCTGCCTCCACATCTGAACCTTCCTGCTTCTCCACTGACCTCTCCCGGGTGGCTGCTCCCTGCACGTCTTACCTCCCGAGGCACCTAGACGTGCTGTGCCCCCCTGCCCTCCTCGGCCAGCGCCCCCCAGAGATGTCCCCATCCCTGTCCCATCCCTGTCCCATCACTGTCCCCATCTGTGTCCCCATCACTGTCCCATCACTGTCCCATCATTGTCCCCCATCACTGTCCCCATCTGTGTCCCCATCCCTGTCCTCATCAATGTCCCATCACTGTCCCCATCACTGTCCCATCCCTGTCCTCACCACTGTCCCATCACTGTCCC
>NC_043709.1:135842132-135856319 GCF_006229205.1 Suricata suricatta | reverse complement strand
CTACCTAGCTCCTCTGCTGGACCCTTAGACTCCCATTCTGTGTGACCTGGTCGACCGAGGTGTTTTCATGTTAATGCCTCGCTAGGGCCGCCGAGGGGAGGGTTTCCAAGACAATGCTGAGGCCACTCTCCACCTGCCTCTCTCAAGTCCAGACTTCAGCGCCACAGATTGTTCTAGTTCCCATTCTGCGTGGAAGTCAAGGTCATCCAGTGGGTTCTGCACTGGGCAGACCCCTGACACCTGCCGCGTGGACGACGGGGTGGCTCGTTCTTCCTTAGTCACCGGAGCTACCGACTGTCCTCGCTACTTGGCATCTCCCTCCCCCCCTTGTGAATGCTCCAAGGTGGAGGTCTCCCTCGGCAGCCATGCCAGAGGAAGGCAGGCACCCTGGCCAGTGGGGCACTCCGCAAGCAGGCCCGATGCAGTCCTGACGCCGAGCCCGGCATCCAGACCCTCCGCAGTGTTGTTCCCTCTCTCTTCTCTTTTTCTAAAGTCTGTTTATTTATGTGGGACGGGGAGGAATGCGTGTGTGCGCATCAGCAGGGGAGGGGCTGAGAGAGGGCGAGAGAATCCCAAGCAGGCTCGGAGCTGTCAGCACAAAGCCCAACACGGGGCTCAATCCCACAACCCTGGGATCATGACCTGAGCTGAAATCAAGAGTCAGATGCTTAACGGACTGAGCTGCCCAGGCGCCCAGTCCCTTCTCGGTTTTCTTAAAGCTCATATCTACGCATTCCTTCTTGTGCAAAACCCACAATCAGGACAACCTGTTGGCGCTCTGGTCATTTCCAGGACCTGCCTCTCCTTACTCCACTCCTGGACTCTGCCGTCTTCTTCCGATGGTATTTGTGTCCCTCACCTTCCCATTTCTGGATCTGCGCATTGAGATCTCAGGCGCACGGCAGGACCAGCCTGGCTGTGTCCACGACGCCCTGCTGGTGGACAGGCGGGCCCTGGACCTGGCGGGACGTGGTTAAGTCCCTGTGTCTGCGGGACTTTCTAGAGCAGGGAGAGCATTCTGTCATCTCCCCGCAGCACACGCACCAAGGACTCCCGCAGAGACGTGTGAGTGAGGGCCCAAGGCGGGTGAGGCGGCTTGCTGCCTTTAGGGGAAGGTCCCTCTCCGTCTGCGACCCTCCCACAGCTCCACGTTGGCCATCCAGCTGGGGAATGTCAGGAGGAAACAGTTCTGGGCCCGGTCAGGCACCGGGGTGAGACTTCAGGATGCGGGGACGTAGTTTGAAAATAAAAACCCTTCCATTGCATGAGCTCTGTAAGTGGGGGTTGCATCTGCATGGACCATAGAATAATCCTCTTTTCCCCCAGAAGAATGCAGTGTTCTCACACAACTGGTGGTGCCCGAATGCCTGTGATGCAGGGGCCTGGGACTCGGCGGGGGTCACGACTTAAAGGAGCCACAGGGGCATGGAGAACGCCAAGTCTCTGGGTGTCACGAGAAAACTGACTGTCCTGCTTACAGAAACAAGCCAGCTGATGGGTGGTGGTGAGGGAGGAAACGTTCACAATAATCTGTGCGTCCGGGCCGTGCTGGCCAGAACGGACTTCTCTCCGGTCTGTTTCCTCCAGGCCAGAACGTGGCCACATGACCCCTGTTCCTTTTCCAGGCAACGTGCGTAAGAAAACTCCCAAAGACATAACACGATGGCCATCACCAATCCATTCCCCTCTGCTACAGGGAAGTCTGGGACTTGAGGACAAAGAGAAATACAGCTAAAAACAGGGAAAAAAACGCTAACCCAGGAATTAGGACACACGGACTCCAGGCCTCAGGTGACGATACATTATCTGTGGCTTTGGGCAAACTGTTTGGCCTCAGGGTCATGGTAACCACCCCGGAAAATGAGGTGATGGAATTGCACCGTCCTGTGGTTCTCCAGTGAGGGGACGCTCCCCGGGCCCCACGGCTCCAGCAGCCACCTGCCCTGTCCTCGGCGGGGCGTGAGCACATTGATGTGCGCAGCCTCCCCTCCCAGTCCCCGAAGCCCAAGCGGAAGGCGGCAAAGGGAGTGTGGATTCACGGTCAGCACCGCGCAGGGAGTTCAGGGAGAAACGATGGGCAGACTTGAGGACACTGCTGCAGACTGAGGCATGAACGGGGAGCAGTGGACCGGCTGAGGGTCTGGTTTGCCCCTGCTGCTTCCTGGGAGCCGCCAAGTAATGGCCCGGGTTTGCCAAGCGGGCGGTGAAGGAAGGAAGCAGCTTGGCAAGCAGTTCTTGTCTTAAGGAGAAACCCTGCCCCTAAGGCATCACCTGAAGTTCAGTCCTAGAAACCAACCCATCACACAAACAGACGAGAAGGACACAAAACACCGACAGTGTCCAACATGAGGCACTTGCGTTGTTTCAGCCCCGGAGCCGCTCACCGTGTCTGGGCGCCCGGTCTGCCTGCCAACCTCGTCCCCAGGTCTCGGCTGCCCCAGGCGTGCCCCGAGGGCTCACAGCCCCCCGGGCACGTGACTCAGGCCCAGCTTCTCCCAGGGGAGGGGCGTGAGAGCCCGGACATGACCTTTAAGTGGCGCGGGTTTACTAAAACGGAGGAGCATTCGGGTCCGTGGGTCCTGAGGACGCCTTGGTGGCAAGGCTCTCTCTGTGCCCAGGATCATCCCGGTGCAGGGCCAGGAAGGGGACGCTGCGCCAGCCAACAGCCGGCACAGCTCTCAAAACCGTGGGCCCAGCTATTGAGGGCTGAAAAAAAATGACTACGGAATTGGACGTAAGAAGCATATTGTTGTCAAATGCTGCAATTAATCATAGGCGGACTTGAGTGGAAACAGACGGACAGTATGTACATAATTCTGTATGTTTCCACAACTGTCTTACGGGGCATCCGTCATCCTTAGTTCAAAGATGAGGACTGGACGTTGCATGAAGTCCCTTCACTGGAAATGGGTGGCCTGAGAATTCCCACGGGGACACGTCCAACCCCAAATACCATCCACCTTCCACCTCTGACGCATGCATCTCTTGGTTCAAAATTAAACTTACTTCTGAGAACATTAAAGTTGCGTCTTATGTAGATCCCAGACCGACCACGCCACCGACTTTTGGGTTGTGGTTCTAGAAGGAGGGAGCGGGGGTGGAAAAGAAGGAAGCCACGACCTGACCCACGTTAATGACCCACATAATTTGTACCCAAGAAAGGAGCAGGAGCGATCGTTCACCTCGACCGGGCGAAGCCTCCTCCCTGGGAGGAGCGCTGCGGGTCGGCGCCAGGATGTACCCCCAGGAGCCCCAGCCCCCCGGGCGTGCTCACCGGGACCTCAGAGCTGACCGGCCCAGAAGCAGGACGTGGGATGGGCTCCATCACGGAGCTTCCGTCTTGTGTCTTGGACGGGCCCTGGGGGACACGCTCAACGTTTAACTTCATCAACACCGCATGGATTCAAGGCAGATCATGACCACACATTTTACTGGCTTAGCAGTGCACAACCATCATGCTTTGAAAGGGAAGAGGAAGAAAGGAGAGAAAAAGACAGAGGACCGTCCTCAGACACCGGGGCATGGAGGCGATGGCTCGCTTTGGATGAGCAGAGGTGCAGGCAAGACGAGAAATAGTACCAGAAGATGGGCAGGAAACGCCGCAAGGCAGACAGTGCTTCTGCACGGGGACGAGACTCTGAGCTGCTCTTTTTCTTTTAATGTTTATTATTATTTTTTTTACTTTTGAGAGAGCGAGCAAGCACAGGTGCACTTGAGTGGAGGAGGGCCACAGAATCTGAAGCAGCTCCAGGCTCTGAGCTGTCAGCACAGAGCCTGACGCAGGGCTTGAACCCACGAACTGCGAGATCAGGACCTGAGCCGAAGTCGGACGCTCAACCGACTGAGCCCCCCAGGCGCCCCTTGAAAAGCCTTTCTAGGGAGGAGTCAGGTCAACAAGAAGCACCGCTGTCCTTGCATCCAGGTCCTCGACCTCATGTGGGAGCCTGTGTGACCAGGAGAGGTCAATGACCAAGCCCCTCTTAAAAGGAAACAAGTGCATGTTCAGACTGCGAACAGCACCACGAGAAGTAAACCTCTCAACGACTGTCCGCAGGGCAGACACCGCGTCCTCCTCTGTGTTCTAGGATCTTGAGTCAAAACCACTGTCCTGTTGAAATCTATGACAGAAAAATAAGTTTCTTTCTGAGAGAGATTTTTTTTTTGAGAAGACAGTGAAAAACTAAAGGACATGTTTCTCAGCTACTAAAACATTTCAAAAAAAAATGTCAAAACTTCTAAGAAACCCTAAAAATATTTTCTGGAACTCAAAGAAGCAGTTAATGCAAAGAGTTTGTCGTAAGATGCAAAGTAGAATTTTGTCCTGAAAAAAGATATGTCTGTGCATATGTGTGCATGCGTCCCCTCCGTGGAGAGCGTGAGTGGGATCTAACAGTGGTGGCCAAGGGACACTGTTCCTGGGATATTTCGGTTTCAGACGGCACCAGAAATAAGCCTGAGAACGTTGGTTTCAGACAGAAAGTTCTAGATTCCCCTTTCCTCCTGTTCCTTCACTGAAGGTTGGTGCTGGCTGTTTCGCATGCCCAGCGGTGGCGCTGACCCAGGAGTCGGGGAAGGTGGTCACACCCGAGCCACGTTCCTTTTCCGAGGAGCGTGGGCACGTAGGAGGTGTTGGGCCATCAGGCCTCGTGGGTGAGACGGTGCCCATGGGACGAATTCCTCAGGACCTGCGCGTTCCGAAGAGATCGAAGGACAAGACACTGTATTTGTCTCCAACCACCTAGTCCTTGAGAAAATTTGGAATTCTCTCTGGGACACATTTCAATAAATTCGAGTATCCTTGTACGACCGAACCCGGTCCCTAACTCAAAGCACTTGCCACATATTTGCTTTTCTATTTTAGAATGTGGGCTAACTGCGTCACCTCTGTGTGCAGCAGGAACTGAACAGAGGGAGGAAGGTTTTGCAGTGGTTTAAACTATAAATACCTGCACCTCTTCAGAGCGGCCGTGCATCCAGAGAGCCCCGCGCAGCCTTCTGTCAGCTGGTCCCTGGGAGGCCACTGCGGCACAGCGTGGACGCCACCGGGCGCCCTTGAAGCCCGGCTGGTGGCGGGTAGGGCTGGCAGGAGCCTGGCCCAGTGGCCCCCGGGCCCCTCAAGGCTGCTCGGCCTTCAGGGAATTACCTCTCTGAAGCTTTCTTTCTGTTTTAATCAGGTCGGGCCAGAAGGATTAAGCACTTGTAAGTGCGTTGAAACTCGGAAGTTGAGGGCTGTTAGACTTTTCTCCCGCCTTGTAGAATAGGGTTCACGAAAACCAGAACAGAATCCGGCTGGAAGCTGGTCAGTTGGGCCGAGTGCTTTGGCGGGAGGGCGGAGCTGTGGCCGGGCATCGATGGCCCGCAGGGGCCCTTCCTGTGGCCGTGCGGGTAGTTGAGGGAAATAAATGGCTTGGTTATCAACTGGTTGGAACGGAGGGAGATGCGGTGCCGGGAAGTTAGGACCAAATAGGGTTAACGTGATCGTAGTTTCAGAGGTGCAGCTGCCGCAGGTCCCGCAGTCACGGGTTGGATGAGCAGTTAATGTGTGTTTTCACCTAGAAACAGGTCTAATGGCACCGAGGTGACGAGAGGCCCAGGCTGCAGGACACCGAGGGCTCCATCAATCTTGCGTGAATGGTGGGGCGTTTGGCATGCGGCCGGCGGCCAGGACCGGGGTGGGCGGGCCCCATCGGCCGTGGGCACCTGCGCCCGGCTCTGCGGGTTGTCCCCAGGTGCACACGTCACGTTGAGAACTCGCTTGTGCCCACGTCAAGGCTCCCAAGCCGGTTACGCAAGGGGCACAGTCACTGCGATAATGACCACCACCAGGGCTAGAGTGTCAACGTCCGTCGTGTTTCCTGCGGATCGTTTTCACACATACTGAAGACCTCGGACAATAAATACGTCGGACTTGGACATTTGAATGTTCCAGCTGGTTAATCATGATCCACGTCTGAAAGAAGACGTTCTGATCATTTGTTGCGTATGTCTGTGTCCTATGTGTGCTCTCCGTGTGCCTGTGACCCTCCCACGCCCGCCGTCTGGCCCCGCCTCCTCCCAGCCCCGTCACTTGGGCGCCAAGCTCTGGGCCCCGGAGCGCAGCCTCCCTCCTCCCGTATCTGCTCGTCAAGGAAGAGGGTCCTGAGATACGGCGTGATCTCGGGGGTGTCTGGGTGTTCCTGTCACGGCTCTCGGGGGGTGTGGGGCTGAGAGCAGTGAGCAGAATCCGTCACAGAGCTCACACCGAGGAAAGCCGCTGAGGAGTCATTACCGTAAAATAAATAATAAATCATCAGACCGCTAAGCTGCTAAAAGTCTCAGATTTAAATTTGGGCGCCTGGGGGCTCAGTCGGTTGAGCATCCAACTTCAGCTCAGGTCATGATCTCATGGTCTGTGGGTTCGAGCCCCACGTCAGGCTCTGTGCTGACAGCTCAGAGCTGTCTCCCTCTCTCTCTGCCCCTTCCCTGCTCATGCTCTGTCTCCGTCTCATAATAAACATTAAAAAAAGTATAAGAAATACATTTTGGCACTATAGGAACACCTCACGCTTCTCCTTGATTGAGCTCATAGGACAGGATTCATACAATGTGTTTGTAATAATAAATATAACAGGCATTGAAAAATTTAAACAATAATAGCATTCTCTTCCTGAAAGGACATTTTTGTGGCACGGATGCCCCTGTGGAGAGTTTGAAGACTGGGGTCCTCGGCTGGACTCTGGGTGGTGGCGGGCAGCCACGGACCGTCGGGACTTGTGAAGGGGAAACTGAGGCAGAAAGGAGGTGCTGTTTGCCTCCACTGTTTCCAGATGAGTGACGTCTGAGTACAAAAATGTTAAAGTCACCAGCGCATGTAAGTGACAGTTCTAAATAGGACAGTTTAACTGTTTGCATGTCACATATGTCATTTAGAGTCACAGCCTTCTTTTAGAAAGGCTCCCAGAGGCCAGCGCTGTGTCTATCGGATCATGATTCTCTTCGAGCACATGGGGGAGAACGTCTCAGAGACAGACTCCTTTTCAGCAAATCAGTGTGACTTTCTGTCACCACCACGAAAACCCCAAGACACCCGGCTGTCTGACTGTGGCTGGGAGGCTGGGATGCAGGGGCCACTCCACATCGCAGAGGGGCCTGCCTGCTCCTCCCGACCCAGAGCCCTGGGCTCTCCCCCACAAACCCGAGAGGCGGCCGCGTGGGTGCCCCTGGGGGCCGTCCTTGGTGGCCTCACCCACCCCCTCCACCCTTCCCAACACGCAGCTCAGGCAGAGTCTGGCTCGGAGCTCCCAGACACTGGCGTGGGCAGCACTGAACATGCTCCCGCTGCAGGGCCGGGTCCTTCCGGAAAGGGCACACACCTCGGGGGACACAGCAGACCTCACAGGCTTAGAAAACACCACAGCGGCCCCTCTGGGGCCTCCACACCGTCTCCTCCTCCCTAACCGCCCTTCCCTTCGCTCTGCCTCCCAGATCCACAGTCCCGCTGCAGTGAAGGGAGGACCGAGGGCGATTACGCACTGAACAAATGGGCTTGGAAATAAAAGGTAATTTACTTTTTAAAAAAATGTACTAACAATTTTTTAATGCTTATTTTTGTGAAAGAGAGAGACAGAATCTGAAGTAGTTTCCAGGCTCTGAGCTGTCAGCACAGAGCCCGACGTGGGGCTTGAACTCATGAACCGTGAGATCGTGACCTGAGCTGAAGTCGGACTCTCAACAGACTGAGCCCCCCAGGCGCCCCTGGAAATAAACGGTAATTTAATTTACTGGCTCAGTTTGAGAGGGAAATTGTGGCACAGATTAGCACTGACCCTTACGCAACCTTGTTACACTGCCAGACCTCGAGCCCTTCCTGACATTACATTGCGGGAGGTTTTCTGAGCTTCTGTGTTATTCCGACTCCCGTTACCAAAGTTGATGGATGGAGAATTCTTTAAAAATATTTTAAAGTAAAAAAATGTGACAACTGCACATCGAAAACCTCTGCACAAAGAATATGTGAAGAGCGTCATGTAGAAAGTGAGGCACCTTGCGCACCCAGAATCCCTCACCCTAGAAACAATGTGGATGGCGCCGCGTCCCTTCCCTGGAGTCCTTGATGACACAGGGCCCCTGGGCTCGCAGGCCGCGCATGTCCCGTGGACGGGGTGCCCGGAACTCCCGTGCCCACCGCCCCGGCCGGCGTCCGGGCGGCTCGAGTGGGGCGGCACGGAGCATCCTCATGCACACCTTGTGTCTTGCACACGAGCCCCTGTGCACAAACACAGGCGCCCCTACGGTGAGACGCCATGGCTGGGTCACAGCTTACGTGGGCGCTACATTCACAGCAAGGGGGCAGGTGGGGGCGCCTGGGCTCAGTCGGGTAAACCTCCGACTTCGGCTCAGGTCACCATCCCACCGTGGGCGGGTTCTAGTCCACCGTGGACTCTGCGCTGACAGCTCGGAGCGTGGAACCTGCTTCTGATTCTGTGTGTGTCTCTCTACCCCTCCCCTCCTTGCTCTCTGTCTCTGTCTCTCTCTCAAAAATAAATAACCATTAAGAATTCAGAAACTCCACCACGACAAAGGGGTAAGTATCTCTTTTCCTACTTCTCTAGAGTGTTTTTTGAAACCCCCCGTGGGAAACTCCACATAAAGAAACAATGATTTTAGAAAGAAAGAAGCTCCCTTTGCGAACCCTGATTACCTAAGGCTGGTACCAGCGGGGCAGTGGGTGTGAGCAGCACAGAACACCGAGTGCTAATGTGTTGGTTATTTTGGGACAAAGGTGCGACGAGAAAGCCAGATGAAGGGAGAGATAATTTCCACCGAGAATTCCCGAATTCAGGGCTAACGCCACAGGGCAGTGTTGCAGCTCCCAGGAACACGAGCGATGCTGAAGTGTAACTAATAATAGTTCCCTGCGAAAGAAACAGTAGCAGAAAGCCTTGTTCTGATATCTAATTAAATGTGAACAAGCTGTTTTGAATGTTTGCCGCTTATGACATAATCTGCTTCAGGATCTGAAGCCCAAACGGTCACGATGGTGGGTTACGGCAGACCCAGAGCTGTTAGGGGGTCAAAGCCCTGGGTGTGGTTGCAGACGGCGTGTTGGGGGGGTGTCCCCAGAGAGAAGTGCGGAGCTCCAAATGCCCCTATTCAATGGCACATTCCAGAAGGTCCCACACCGAGGGAGACGGTGGATGCCTTCACGTGGACCTTGCCCTCTTCTCGTGCCCCGGGCCAGGGCCCACAGGTCCCGTGCACTCTGCCTGCACAGACAGAATGTCTCGCCATCCATCCAGACCTCCTGGGGCCTCCTCCCCCCACAAACACGCACCCGGCACTTGGGCTCTCCCGGCGGTGGCCCCCCCGCCCCATCTCTGTCCATGCGGCCACCAGAGGCGCATCCGACCCTGGCGGGCTCTGTCCCTGCCTGCCACCTCCCCACCCCATCCTGTGCCCCGTGCCCAGAGGCACCTGTCCCAGACAGTTGAGCTGCCCCGTGCCTACCCCCCTCCACGCTCCAATGCCGAAGCCCCAACCCCCAGGCCCGCACGGTGTGATCATGTTCGGAGACAGGCTGGTTAGGGTAGCAGGTAGGGAAAACGAGGTCACGAGGGTGGGCCCAGATCCAAGCTGACCGGCGCTCTGATAAGAAGAGGAATTTAGGTCACAGATACGCAGGGACTGACCACCGTGCGAGGACAGGGAAGGAAGCCGTGTCTGCACGCCCAGCAGAGAGGCCTCGGGGGGCCCGCCCCGCCCCGCCCGGTCTCCGGCTGCCAGCCTCCGGGACAGGGACGCTGGGCGTCCGAGGTGTGAGTCCCGAGGCTGGGGCACTTGCTGCGGAGACCCGAGCTGACTGACACACTTACGGTCCACACGCACGGTGTGTCTGCGCTCAGAGCCCTTATTCTTGTCGACCTCATAGACGAGTATGAGAACGTTAGGTAAAACATCTCACGCACGTGTTCCACATTGGCTACTGTTGGGAAGATGATGTTTGAATAGATTGGGCTACAAAAGGTTTACTGTTGAAACGATGCGGCTGCTGGGAACGTTTCAGCCACTACCGTGTCCCCAGCCCGCAGACGGCGTCCGCAAGTGCTCTCGATGAATGAATCGGGGTCCCGTGAAGCTCCCCGGAGCCGGCCCTCTGGCCTCGGGGTAACTGGAGGGCAGCCGTGGGCAGGGGTGAGAGCCGCCTCTCGCCTCAGAGCTCAAGTTCAAGAGCATCACACGTCAAGTCCTGCTCCCACTCTTAGGATCAACGGCGGGGAATCCGCTCTCGCTACGGAGGGGATTTTGTCTGCGGCGCTGCTGACCTGCGGCTTCTGCCCGCTCACGGGTTCTCAGCCAGTGGCGGGTAAGTGGCCTCACGCTCACGAGCCAGGCTTGGCTGGCGGGGACGTGCGGGGAGGCGCACTGAGTTTACAGAGCTGCGCGGTCACGTTGGGAGGGATGCTCAGGAGGGTAGTCTGGGACTCACACATGTCACAGCAGGTGGCTGACTGTCTGCTCGGTGCTCTCGGAAGTCCGTGCTTCCTGCTGGGCCACCGAAGGGCTCAGATGCTCTCCCCCTAAAACTCTGAATACAGGGGCACCTGGGGGCTCCGTCGGGTAAGCTCAGGTCCTGATCTCATGGTGCCTGAGATCAAGCCCCGCATGGGGCTCTGTGCTGACAGCTCAGAGCCTGGAGCCCGTTTCATATTCTGTGTCTCCCTCTCTCTGCCCTTCCCCGACTCTGTCTCTCAAAAATAAGTAACTGTTTAAAACAAACTATGAACACGTAACTACACACACACACGCACACACGTGGCATGGAAAGGCAGGACGTGCACTCCCGGTAAGCATGACACGCTCCTTCTAAGGCACAGGACAGCGGAGCCGCAGGAGCTGGTCCCCAGACCCAAGTTGGCACCCACCCCTGTAGTAGGGAAGGTTTCCATTAGTGTATCAGCGGAGACCAGAGCACGCTCATGCTTCCACAGCATTCTAGAGCTCATGAAGCTGGTTCCACGTCCTCTCTCCACCCGCCTCCCTTCGCATTTACCCCACCCTCCCCTCCGTCTCTGGAAGATTCCGCATCGGCAGACTGGATGAGGCTGGGCTGACGCTCCCCTGGGGGGCAGGGCTAGCTCTCTGAGGTGCCTGCTCAGCCTTTCATCTCTCATTAGGGGACACGCAGCTCTGTTTCCTGCTGGAGGCTGTGGAGGGGGCGGGGCATGAACACCTTGGATTTGTAACCGGCCATGCGGGGGGGGGGGTCCCACGTCCTCCTCAGAGAGCCTGTGCTCCGGGAACACGCGTGGCCTGTCCGCTGCTGCGGGACAGCCCTGCTCCCGCCTGTGACCCCACAGATGGGGACGGAGCCGCAGAGGAGCCGGAACAGCCCGTGCACCGCTCTGCCCTCATTTCTGCACCTTTGTCGTAAAAAGACAACAATGTAACTCAAAACAATACCCTGGCATAACCGAATGACGGAGGGCGCTCCACTGGGTGTCATTCAGTGTCCACTCACTTTGCAATGACCTGCAAGGGTGTTTTTAGATTCAAAAAGAAAGGTAGAATCACAGGTAATAAAATTCTTATAAGTCATACTGAACTCCATTCATTCTCTAGTGTCTCTGATGTGTGGACCAGGGAGTATGTGTGTCACAGCCAATGTGCTAGTAGCATAGCTTCCTTTGGACACAGTTACCCGAGATCATCACTGCAGAGGAAAGATGGATAGAAGCTTAAATTAGAAGAAAAATCATCTCAGATTTCTGGAGTAGCCTAGTTGAGAAAATAGAAGAAAAATACTACATTTCTTCAAGTTCCCTTAAAAAAATTTTTTTTTAATGCTTATTCATTTGTGAGAGAGAAAGAGACACAATGTGAGCTGGGGAGGGGCAGAGAGAGAGGGAGACACAGAACCCAAAGTAGGCGCCAGGCTCTGAGCTGTCAGCACAGAGCCCGAACCCACAGACCGTGAGATCATGATCTGAGCCGAAGTCAGACGCTCAACCCACAGCCCCCCAGGCGCCTCAACTTCAAAACTTATTTTAAAGATCACTAACAGCTGTGGCCTCTCCTCCAAGAGGCTGGAGATCCAGGGATCCCACCAACCCAGAAGGTTTCCCAAAGCGTGTGCCCTGGGGTCCCAACCCCAGAGCAGCTGCCTGGGCAGAGAGCGATTCTTTAGCCAAGAACCTTGGGGGCCGAGTAGCCTTCTTTCCAGGAGGGCTTCCTGGAGCACTTACTATTTCATAACCTAGGGTATACAACATGCAAATGCCTCATATCGACTCGACTACTTTTCGAACGGTTACATTTTTGTTTGGATTTAATTCCAAAGAGTGCTTCTTTAACATATTCTGTTCTCTTTTATTTCGTGCATCATCTACAGGGAAGTACTGATTGGGGTTGACTTCTTGGTGTGAGAGTCCAACCTTTTGAAGCCCCTGTGCCTGTGAACAGGAAACGGTTTCATATATTAATTGGAGTAACGTGACACCTAGCTAATTCATTGTCTTGCGGACTGTCAGGTAATATACACAATTAATCTTTCGTGAGGGTCAATGGAGTATAAATAATGTATATGCTTATTTGGTCTCCTGGATGCTGATTTTTAGCTTTTATTTGTCTTTAATTGGACGCATTGGGCTAGGAACCCAGCGCATGGACCACACACAAGGGCTCACTGCACCCTTGTGGCTGGGACCCCTTCTCCACACACAGCTCAGTGGGACGGGTGCAGGGTGCTGTTTCTGGGGGCGGGGGCCGCCGAGTCTGCTCTGGTAAGGTCTGGTAAACCACACTCATCGTGCACCTGGCCTGTGTATAGAATCTCAGTCAACATCCCGACGGGTCCCTGCTAGTGAAGAGGGAAGGTGAGGAGGGTGCAGGACCGACAGACGGGCCTCATGCGTCCACATTTGTAGTCCATCTTTTGAGAGCAGACATGGGGCCGTGGCGGGAGGGAGTGGCATACAGGGCGCAGGGCGAGGGGAGGGTAGTGGGCTTCTGGTTGGCCACCGTCCTGGGGTGAAGTGTTTTTGTGGGATCAGGAGAGGCGGACAGACGTGGGTCCCTGTGGGTGGGAGGCGGAGGGGTGTGTCCAGAGGGCTCCCCTTAGGTGAAGCTGCTGGAGGAGGGCATGTCGGCCGCACTCCTGCACCTGCAGGGTGTCCCATCTGCTCTGCCCCCAAGGTCATCATCCGGTCCATCGCCTCTGCTTCAACCCAAGGACAGAACTCTATCAACTTGCCAGGTGCCACCCAAGCATCTGTCCCTTTGCATTCTACTGATGCACGTGTTTGGTAGGCAGGTGCTGTGGTTGGCAAACCTCCAGGGCCCCCGGGGGGAGCGTGCTTTCTTCTGGGCTCACGGTTCTCCCATCAGAGGGCCAGCGAGTGATTCCATCTCAGGGGCCCCAGAGGATGTGGGAACATGGCCGAAAGCAGCCGGGGCACCTGGAGAGGTCCTGGAAGACTCGAGTTGTGTCCTGGAAGCGGACGCCAGCTCTGTCCTCCACTCTGTGGTGTAGGAAGTGTTTCTGAGAGGCCTCCCCCAGCACACGTCCACACGGAGACCCCGGCACGCCGCTCGTCCACGGTGCTGCATCCGTCTTCGGGGTTTATGTGACTTTCAGCCCACGGCCACATGCATGCTGGGGTCCGAGGTCCAAAGTCTGGGAAAAGCAGCTCCATGAGCCCCTCCCCCATGGGCTGCGCTGCCCCCGGGCAGATCCAGCCCGCTGGGCAGCCATGTCTATTGACCAGTGTCTGGCTTCCTAAGCCTTGTGACCTCGCGTCTCACCCACCTGTCATGACAGACATGGCGACTTCAAAACATAAACGGAGATTCTTAATAGAGTTTTATATTTATCCATTTCCGTTTACCTTCTCCAAGATACTACAAGATACCACCTCACGCCAGTCAGAGTGGCTAAAATGAACAAATTAAGAGACTATAGATGCTGGCGAGGGTGTGGAGAGACAGGCACCCTCCTACACTGTTGGTGGGAATGTAAACTGGTGCAGCCGCTCTGGAAAACAGTGTGGAGGTTTCTCAAAAAACTATCCATAGAACCCCCTTATGACCCAGCAATAGCATTGCTGGGGATTTACCCAAGAGAGACAGAAATGCTGATGCATAGGAGCACATGTACCCCAATGTTCATAGCAGCAATGTCAACAATAGCCAAAACATGGAAGGAGCCTAAAT